>NW_006409259.1:127730-131481 GCF_000296735.1 Chrysochloris asiatica | reverse complement strand
GTTTAAAAGTAGGAAAGGTATGTGTCAAAGTTGTATCCTTTCACTGTATTTGTTCAGTCTGTTTGCTGAGCAAATAATCCAAGAAACTGGATTATAAGAAGGAAAACATGGCATCAGGATTGAATGAAGATTCATCAACAACCTGTGATAGGCAGATGACACATCCTTGTTTGCTGAAAACAAGAGGGCTCGAAATACTACTGACTGATGTAAATCACTACAGCCTTCAGTGTGGATTGCACTTCAGTGTAAAGAAAATGAAAATCCTCATGATTAGACTGATAACATCATGATAAACAGAAATGATTGAAGTGTCAAAGATTTCATTTTACTTGGATCCAAAATCAACACTCATGGAAACAGCAGTCAGGAAGTCAAATGATGTATTGCACTAGGCAAACCTACTGCAAAAGACCTCTTTTAATTATTAAAGAGCAAAGTTGTCAGTTTGAGGACCAAGGTACACCTGACCCATGCCATGGTATTTTCAGTCAGTACATGCGAAAGCTGGACAGTGACTAAGGAAGACCAGAGAAGAATCTGTGTATTGAATTATAGTGTTGGCAAAGAATATAGACTATGCCATGGACTGACAGAAAGAAGAACTGATTTATTTTGGAAGAAGTACAGCCAGATTGTTCCTTGGAAGCACGAGGATGGTGAGACTTGGCGTCTCATACTTTGGATGTGTTATCAGGAGGGACCAGTCCCTGGAGAAGAACATCATGCTTGGTAAAATGGAGTGTGGAAGAAAGGTAAACTCTTGATGAGAAGGACTGACACAGTTGTAACAACAATGGGTTGAAAACACTTCCTGGTCCTACCCCATCTTCACAATTGTAATAACAGCTGTTAAAATTGTGAGAAGGGTGCAGGGACAGGCAGTGTTTTGCTCTGTTGTATATAGGGTTGTTAGGAGTTGGGACCACCTTGACAGATGTAACAAGAATAATGTGTGATTTAAAAAATTTAAATCTATGGTGGTTTTAAAATCTACCCAAAATATCTTTGATACGTTTCTCTTTAAGAAGTGGTGTTTCATCCCCTTGCCTTTGAGTGTGGCAGAGTTTAGTGATGTACTGGTGATGATGTGGGTTAGATATTGCACCGCTAATCACAATGTCAGCTGCTCTGTGGGAAAATGATGAGGTTTTCTACTCTTGGAAAGACGTACAGCCTCGGAAGCTCTACGGAGCAGTGCTTTTCTGCCCATATTGTTGGTATGGAGTGCTGTTGTAGCGCTGTGGGCTAATGCACTGGACTGCAAAGTCATTTGAACCACAAGGTTGGTGGTTCAAGCTCACCAGCTGCTCCTTGGAAACCCTATAGAAGGTCGTTGTGGGTCTGAAATGACTTGACAGCATTTAACTACAACAACAACAATTGTTATGAGTTGGAATCTCCCTGATAGCAGGGGGCTTGGTTTTGGTTTTTCCAAAAAATAGAATATGGAAGTAACAATGTGTCATTTCCAAGACTAGGTATTATGGCTTCCTGTTTGCTCTCTGGTGAATCACTCTGGGGGAAGCCAGCTGCCATGTCATGAGAGCACTCAGAGGGAACCTAGAGGTGAGGAACTGCATATCCTCCAGCCCCAGTCAAGGCTTCAGGTGAGCACAGTCCCAGTGGACATACCAGGTACAACCTCATAGGACAGTTACCCAAGAAACTGAGAGAATGTTTGCTCTGTAAGTCACTATGTTTTAGAATAATTTGTTACACAGTAACCAATAAACAATACACTCTCTTTGGGAAAAGTTAATTACCCTGGGTATAGTTGAGGATTTTTGAGGAGCAGCAGGTGGGTTTGAACCACCAACATTGTGGTTAGCATCCCAGTGCTTATCCTACAGTGTACACCAGGACTCCAAGGTACATTTGTTAGGTGCCATCGAGTTGGTTCCATCTTGTAGTGACCCTGTATAGGTTTGTCAAGGAGAGACTGGAGGGTTTGAACTGCTAATCTTGTGGTTAAAACTGACCTTGTCCAGTGCTTATCCTTCAGTACCATAGCAGTACTCCAAGGTACATTTAATAGGTACCAAATTTTATTTCCTAGGAACTTAAGGATCAATTTTCTGGAAGCCTGATGTACTGGTTTCAAAATGAAGCCAGATTATTTTGAGAAGACTCAGAATTCAATGATACAAACAATTGCATGGTTTCCTTGTCTAATTCTGTACTGCCTTAGCTGTTGAGTGGCTGACAGCTCATCAGGATGGAGCATTTACACTGCCAACTGATTACCAGGCTTTGAAATGAGCTAGCTCCATGTCTTGCTAGCCGTTACTAAAGCCAGGCAGAGGTAAACTGCTTGCAATTTCAAATTGGCAAATGTAATCAAGTTAGTTTCCAGGTCCTCATAAGAGAATCCCCTGCTTGTGTTTGGGATGCCCATTACTAAGTCTGTCAGAGCTGCTCTAGAAGAATATACCAAAGGCAGTAGTTAGTGCCATCAAGGTGGTTCTGACTCAGCGATCCTGCATAGGGTTTATGAGGAGCAGCTAGTAAATTTGAACTGCTGAACTGCAGCCTGGTGCATTGTACTACAGCGCCACCAGGTCTGAATGTTAAAGGAGATTGGGAAGAGAATTCCAAAGGAGGACTTGGAATTTCCTGCTACAACAGACTGGAAGTACAGGAAAAGGTATGGACTGGGAGTCAGATGGTCTGGGGTTCAGTCTTGACCCTGATTATCCCTAATACTGGGACAAACTTCATCTCTGACTTGAGAATTGTTATCTGTAAAATTATTAGCTTGATACTCGGAGGAGGCAACTGGTTTTCCTTTAATGTTTCTGAGGAACTTTCCAAACATTTCCACTTTCTTCCCCTTGGTTAGCAGTCATGGCCGTGAAGAGCCACTGTTACTGAAGAAAATATTGCACATTCTTCTAACATGCTGGGCTGTAAAAAGATTAGAAGCCGTGGATAGGATGATCTCAGGATCTTTCAGCTAGATCAAAGGACTAAGACAATACGGCACGCAACATGTTGAGATCTTGGACTCCACGTTAAATTTATGGGGCTTGTTTTCCCTTCAAAGTTAACCTTGGTTTTACCAGGGGACAGGGTTTGAAAAGCAAACACAATGTGATTTGCCTTGGGTCCCCTAATTGTATATAAGGTTATTGTAAGATTTCTCTAAGACCACAAAATCAAACCTCAACTGTCAAGTTGATTTCAACTCAAGGCCATCCTGTGTAGGATTTCTGAGTCCTTACAGGAGAAGAAAGCCTCATCTTCCTCCCACAGAGCAACTGGTAGACTTGAATTGCCATTAAACATAAAATTTTTTTTTAATTTGAAAACTTTTTTATTGTGAATTGAATGAAGGTTTACAGAACAAATCATCAGTTTTACATTCAGCAAATAATATACTTTGCTTCATTACAATGTAATTTCCAAGAACTGCCAATTTTAGGGTTAGCAATCCAATGTTTATTGTACAGCTATGGTGCTGCATGTTAATGTACTGGACTGCAGTTCAAACTCATAAGCTTCTCCTTGGAAACCTTATACAGGGTTGCTATGAGTTGGAACTGACTTGGTGCTTAACAGCAACAAACTAGGGTTCCCTTCTGGGCCACAAAGGAGACTTCAAAAGCAACCATTTTACATTTCCTATGTAGATGCCTCAAGCATTGCTCAATTTTGTAGACAGTCACCATTATGTGTCCAAGTGACAAGGTCCTGACTATAAGTCACACCAGGAAAGAAAATACTGAGAATTAGGTGGCATCATGCTGGA
>NW_006409259.1:125487-126810 GCF_000296735.1 Chrysochloris asiatica | reverse complement strand
GTTTGGCATTATTCTAGACAGAATGAGTTTTAAAGACACTTTGAAGAAGAAATTATCGACTGCTCTGTGTTGTGAAGCTAGCTCACCAGTTGTCCCACATAAATTTCCCTCTTGCTCACACAACAAGATTATTAAGAAGACTAGCTTAAAGTCAGCGCACCTTTTTTAAAAAGAACAAATCAGATGAGACCTGAAAACTCTTTGCCTCTGGCAAGACCCAAATCTCAGATATAAGAGATACTTTTTTTTTTTAATGCTCTATTATTGTTGTTGTTAAGTGCCATCGAGTCAGTTCTGACCCATAGCGACCCTGTACAGGGTTTCCGAGGCTGTAAATATTTACAGGAGCAGAAAGCCTCATCTTTCTCCCGCAGAGCAGCTGGTAGTTTCGAACTGCTGACCTTGAGGTTCACAGCCTGATTTGCAACCACTACGCTACCAGAGCTCCTATTAGGTGAAGATTTAATGGTCTCTTAGAAGCACTTTATCATTACTTAGAAATGATGAAATACAAGGTAGGACAACTCATTTCATACAAGCACACTCTGAAAAAAGTTTTCGTATCAAAGCATAGGCCCAAATACTGGTTGAAATTGGGTGGCAAAAAGGAACCTAAGGATTAAAACTCATAATCTGAAAGTAATGTTCTAGAAACAGATGGTGTCCTAGGTTTCCAGTGCTGCTATGACTGGGTTCTTTGTAAAACCCAGAATCACAATGAATTTGATCACTTTAAGTCAGATAAAAGCCCTGCTGTTTGAGTCCCCAGAGATTCTGATTTAATTTGGTATCAAGAATTTTAAAAGGAGTAGACCTAGCTTTCCCAAGGAGAAAGAACTGTGCAAATAACACCTGTACCCCATTTTGCCCTCACTTCTATTATAATCAGGAATTTAAGAAACCCCATAAAATTCTGCTGTTGTGTTTGTCTTTGTCATTTTGCACATTGTGATAGGTTTATGTTGGAGAGTGAGGGTGTGTTAGACTGGTTGGGAGTGAAGAAAGGCTGGTGTGGATTGGTTCCTCATTCAGTACTTACTATCAATATGTAAATGAGCTCACAGCCTGGTAGATGAGAGGACAACAAAGTTGCACATTTTCTTGTACCTAGAGCACTTTTATTGAGGCATCTTTGTGGAAAACACTGTAAAATATTCCCACTGTATGGTGACCCTCAGATAAATAAGGTTTCTGCCTTCATTCTACTAGTAAGATAGGCACTGTGTAGTTTGATATAGAAGTACAGATCTTTTTCGGTTTACAAATGAGATCTATTCCTAAGTGTATGTTTTAGTCAAATGTGTAGGTCTGTTGGAACAGGTA
>NW_006409259.1:81589-93014 GCF_000296735.1 Chrysochloris asiatica | reverse complement strand
ATAGCAAGGGACCAACGAAAAGATACCAAAAAAAAAGAAAAAAAAGAATGTCCACACCTCTATCTCTGCGGCTCTGTCAGGCGTCCGTGGCTGCTCTGATCCTTTCCCCGCTTGGCCCCTCACAAAATGGTGACTCCTGGAGCAGCTGAGAGTCCCGAACCAGGAAGCAATTGATTTATTTCTTCTGCCACAAGCTCCCCAGCTGTAAGTCTACCAACCTTCTAGATATTCCTTTATATGTGGTTCAGAGCACTGGGACTATTCCCTGAACCTTCTTGGTCCTGTATTCTGTGTTGTTCTTGGCAGAGCTCGTCACTACACTTCCACCCGATCCGCCATCTTTTTCCGGGCGATCAATACATCTTGATTGTGTGTTTTATTGATTTCAGTTTGAAGAAGTTGGTAGAATTCTTCTATTTCATCCTCACTGACTTTAGTTGTTGGTGCGTAAATTTGAATAATAGTGGTATTAACGGTGCTTTCCTGTAGGCACATGGATATTAACCTATCACAGACAGTGTTGTACCTCATGACTGATCTGGATATGTTCTTTTTGACAATGAATGCAACACCTTTCCTCTTTAATTTGTCATTCCCGGCGTAGTATACCATGTGGTTTTCAGATTCAAAATGGCCAATACCAGTCCATTTCAGCTCATTAATGCCTAAGATATCAATGTTTTTGCATTCCATTTCATTTTTGACAGCTTCCAATTTTCCCAGATTCATACTTGGTACATTCTGCGTTCCGGTTTCAATGGATGTTTACAGCTGTTTGTCTGCATTTTGAGTTCTGCTCCATCAGCAGTTATAAAGTACTTTATAAGTTAGGCTTATTTGAACTTCACAGTTCCCTAGCAAGGTAGGCATGAATCCCATTTTATGGAGGAAGACATGAGACCTGAAAAGTTATTGAATTTTCCCATGTCACAGTACTAAGGGACAAAGTTATACTTCAAATCCAGCCTGTTTGGTTCCAAATTCAGAACTTCCCCATCATTTTGTTTTATTTTCTGATTATGATTAATATTAGAAATTGGATGTCTTCCCGTCCTTTGTTGTTGTTGTTGTTAAGTGCCGTCGAGTCGATTCCGAACTATAGCAATCCTGTATAAGGTTTCCAAGGAGCAGCTGGTGAACCTGAACCACCAAACTTGCCGTTCAATCTACTTTGCAGTCTGGCTCATTAACCCACAGTACCACACCAGGACTCCTTAGGTTGGAGTTTTTGAGTACACAAGCAGGATTAGTTCCTTCTGAAACATTCAGCGTTTTAACTGGAGGATGAACTGCAGAATGTGGATGCCACCTAGATCATTATCAACTCAACTGTTACCATACCCCTCTGGTTTGCTAGGAGTTATTTTTTTCAGCTGTGTGGCGTGAGTGGGAGGTATTAAGGAGTAAGGGTCATATAGGGTTTCTGAGGAGTGGCAGATGGGTGTGAATTACCTCTGGTAAGCAGCTACAGCATTACACCAGGACTGCAGGCTAGGCCTAGGACTTTGTTTAATGTAAATGTTATGGTTAGGACTATGGTGAGTGTTAAGGGTAAAGGTTGGGCTAGGACTAGAAGTTAGAGTCCTGGTGTGGCACTGTAGGATAAACACTAGACTGCTAACCATAAGGTTGCTAGTTCAAACTCACCAGTCACTCCTCAGAAATACTATACAAGGTCACTATGAGTTAGAACCAACTCAAAGGCATTTAACAAGGAATAAGTCCTGGTCTAGTTTTTAGGGTTGCAATTAGGTTTATTTATCTTTATTTATTTATTTTTCTTGAAATCTATTTGATTTTCTCTTCATATGGAAGTTCTGTAACTATGTTAATCCCTCTTTCTATTTTATTGTGTGTGTGTATGCATGTGTATTGCAACTGTATCTTTAGTTCTCTATTTTCAGTCTTATAGATCTGCTTTACTTTGCATGCTTCTATATCTTGGTTGAGTCTAGGAGATTTTGTCACATATGTTAGTCTTAGGTTTTTGTCTTATTTGTTGGTTCTCTGTCCAAAGAACTCCCTTTAGTATTTTGTAAGATTGGTCTGGTTTTTACAAATTCTTTTAATTTATGTTTGTCTGAAAATGACCTACTTTTGCTGACATATTTAAAGAACAATTTTGCTAGATATATGATTCTTGGCTGGCAATTTGTTTCTTTTAGAGTTTTATAAGTATCATACGATTGTCTTTTTGCTTGTATAGTTTCTACTGAGAAATCAGAGCTTCGTCTTTTAAATTTTCTTTTGTAGATAACTTTTCATTTTTCCAGAGCTGCTCTTAGGATTCTTTCCTTGTCTTTGGGTTTGAAGTTAGATTATAATATGTGTTGGTATTTCTCTCTAGGGGTCAATCTTGTTTGGAGTTCATTCAACTTCTTGAATGGCTCTCTTCGCTTCTTTCATGATGTTAGGGAAGTTTTCTTTCAACAACTCTTGGACAATATTCTCTACTTTTTTTTGTCTCTTCCTGTTCTAGAATTCCAATCACATGTAAGTTATTCTTCTTGGTAGTGTCCCACATAAATCATAGGCATTCTTTGTTTTTGTTGTTGTTGTTGTTGTCCTTTTTAAAATTGTTCCTGTAGTGGGTGATTATTGAGAGTTTTTTTTCTTCAAGCTCAGTAAGTCAGCTTTCCACTGATATAATTTTCTTTTTCTTTGTCTTTTCATTGTGTAATCCATTTCTGAAGTCTTGGTGTTAATCTTATACCTTTCTAATTGCTGTTTCTTATACGGTTCCCATTTAAAAAAAAAAAAAATGTTTTGTCCCTTTGTTTCCTGAGTTTTCCCATAGTTTTGTCTGTTTTCCTTGATATCATCTGTAGTTTTCTCGATCTTTCCCGCAATCTGTTGAAGATGGTTAATTAGCATTCTTTAAAATTCCTTGTCAGGTAGTTCTGGTACAAGTTTTGGTACCAGAACTACCTGACAAGGAATGATATTTTCTGAGTCTGTATTTTGGCCACTTGTTGAGGCATTCTGTCTTGTCTCTTTGTGTAAGCTAAATCGTCTCTTTTCTCTGTAACATTGTGGTGTCATATTTATATTTATGTTTATTGATGTATATTTATGTATATTTATATTGATGACTGTATATTGATGTGGTCTCAGACACTCACCGCCTGTCTCCTGGTGGATGTGGTAGAGACTGGAAGTTTGAAAGCAGTTAATTCTCTGTTCACTGTTTGGGTAGCATAGTTCAGGGTGAGTTCACATGCTTCCAAAAGCAGTGGCACTATGCCAGTTGCCAGCCCCCATGCAGAGCAGAGATGTGCAGGAAGGGTGCCCACTGGCTGCTGGGTTGGTGAGGGCAGGGACTGGTTACACCCCTGGTTACCAGGAGAGCATGGGAACTAGGGAAAATTGGACCCAGTTGCCAACAGCCTCCAGCTGCATCCTGTGCCTGCAAGACACTATATCAACAGCTGCAAAAAACTCAAGATGGCCGCACTGCCCAAGCCAGCCCACAGTCCACCCACTTATTTTCTCTCTCACTGCTCCTGTTCAGCTTCCACTTCTCTGCCCTATCCTCTGATATTCAGGGTTCCAGGATCACCATCTGTGTCTGTTTCACTTCATTTCCCATGTCTTTATTGCTGAGGGTTTGCTCAATGCATCTGCTTACTTTGCCATCTTGCCTCAGACTCTATGAGTTTTTAAAGGGTGTTAAAGTTGTCATTTATGGAGCTCATCCTAACTGCCAGGTCCTGTTCCTTTATATACATCATCCTACCGAATTCACATACCAGCTCTCTAAGATGGGTCTTATGAGGCAGTAGTGGCTCAATCGTAAAATTCTTCCCTTCCATGTAGGAGGCCTGGGTTCTGTTCCTGGCAGTGCACCTCATGAGCATCCACCACCTATCTTCAGTGGTGGATTCTGTGTTACTATGATGCTGGGTAGGTTTCAATGGCATTTCCAGACAGGATGAGTCGTAAACAATGGCCTAGAAATGTGCTTCCAAAAATCAGTCTGGGAAAACCTATGGAACACAATGGTCCAATCCACAACTGATCATATGAATGGCACAGGATTGGGCAACTATTGTGCATGGGATCACCGTGATTTGCGGGTCTCGCAGTGGAAGCTAATGACAAGAAGATATATATTATTTTTACATTTTACAAATAAGGGAACTGAGGTTCAGAGAGGTAGAATAGCTAAGGAACAGATTCATGCCTAGTTGTGGATCTTCTACACTCTTCCCACCAGCCCCCGCCCCTGCCCCCAACCTTAGACACCACCTTTTCTGTTGGGCAAGAGAGAGAATTTGCACCCTTTAGTCATTGTCCCAGGAAGTTGGTACCTTCTCTCTCTGTGAATAGACCAATGGAGAATTAACCAAGGAGAACAGGGTTCCAATGAGGGTCAAAGGAGAAGGGTACAGTGTCGGACAGACTGAAATGCATATTTTACTACACAGCTACTAAAGGAGTTTTGATATAAGGCTTCTATGACAAGTTCAAGTCAATATCCCAGGCACAGCATGGCATGAAATGCGGCTACTATTTAGCTCTACAAGTATCTCACAGGATCATTCCCACAAGATGAAGAATCTGTCTGTGATTTTTATCTTTATCAACTTCTGAAGGGTCTGTTTCCTGCCCTTCCCATACTCCTCCTTCCCCCCTTCCCCAGTGTGTCGGCAGGAGCAAAGAAACCCAGCTTGTCCTCCTCCAAAGGGAACTATTGTTATAACTAACATTGTTGACAATGGGTGATAGCTTTTTCCTAATTCAGAGCTAGATCACTAAGATTACAAGTTGTAACTAATTCTTAGGTGGCTGTTTCCCACCTCTTCCTGAGTAATCAACTCAACCAAGTAGTAAGTCTGAAGTAGTTTCTCTGAGGTTTCAAACTTTGTTAACTTTCCACCATAGACTTATGCAGGCAATCTGGAGCAGATGCTTGATTTGGATGAGGAAATTCTTTATTTAGTGAGGCTGTCTTGGAGTGAACTGATTCCCATGAGCAGGTTTTCCCATGGTCCAGATCCTATGCGTGCCGATTTCTAAGCAAGATGATCAGCAACACGGCAAGTAGGCCAATCACAAATAAATCCCAGTATGGTCCAAGGTCATTATCCAGTTTCACCCATTTCCATCTCATTGTAAACTGCAGGCAAGAGACACTCTGTCAGAAGAAATTCTGAGCCACTCTGCCCTTTCAAGACCACCATCTCCTCCCCCACTTCATCCCTAAGAACACTCAGATTCCCCCTCAACCTTACTACATCCCTCACCCTTGGAAGATATGAGTTTTTGCTTGCTTACAGTTCTCACAGAGGGCATACTGGCACTTTTAGATTAAGTGCAAAGATTCATAAAATTTATTTTCTATAGTTTTCTAATTAAATTTTTTGTGGTACCACGTGTCACCTGTCATCTATTTACCAGCCTCAGGTTTTTGATAGCAAGAACTATGCTTGGAACAAGTATAGATAGTACATGTTATTTTGCTTAGGATTTTGAACATAGTAAGTGCTTTAAAAATATCTTCTGAGTCTCTATGACCCTGAGATGAGAAGAAATAGATGGGCCCAGTTACCACTACCAATGCTCTGAAAGGGATCACATTAGAAGGTCATGAATCAAGTAAGAGAAAATAAGGAACAAAACTCAGAATCATAAAAAAGACCAGGCTTGCTGGTCAGCTAGGGACTGATGGAACCCATGACTATAGTCCTCAGTCACTCTTCAGGTCTGGAAATGAACTTACCCAAGTGGTTCAATTTTCAGCCAAGTATAGATGGATATATAGAGGGGCAATAGCATTAGTAAAGAGTGCAAACAAATAGAACAGACAACTGTTTGAGATAAAAGGGCAGCATTTACCCAAGGAAATACTTCAGAGGGGTTCAAAAAGAAGAAGGAATGGAAACAGAAACAGTGAAGGCAGGATAAATGTTACATGGAGGGGATTATTTCAGTCACTGAGACGAAACAAAGTATGATTTGTTGACTGTAAAACTGAGGATCTCCTCTGTAAAATATTCACTCAGTTCATAGTATCTGCTGAATGCATTCACTGATGATATTGTGAAGTATCAACACATACTTAGTATAACAAGCAGAATTGCTCTATATGGTAAGCATAAGGCTTTGAATACTACTTACTAAAGGAACACTTATCTGCAAAAGACTACCCGAGAGGCCTCTTCACTCTATCCCTAAGAATTGCCCATAGAAGCTTTCAGAGATTTGAGGCATACTTGAGATAAACTTACATCAAAAAACAGGATATCACGGAGGAAATGCACAGTTTCCAGTTTCATGAGTGCAAAGAAGACGGGTAGGTATGCATCTGGACTTGTTTGAGCAGCCATGTCATAAAATCTCCTGGCCAAGTGAATGTCCTAGAAAGAGAAAAATAGTCCTAACACTCATTAAATGCAGATTTTTTTAGGGATAAGTAAACAGAAAAGATTGTTTGAAAGATTATCCATAGTAGAAGAAATGACCCTAATTCTAAGAGCTTGTGACTGCATTATGCTATATGGCATAGCAGACTTTGCAGATGTAACTAAATTTAAGGACATTTAGATTAGGAGATTATACTGCATTACCAAGACAGACTCAAAAGAGTCACATGAACCCTTAAACACAATTTTCTCTTGGTTGAGGGCAGAAGAGGTTGTCAGAGAGATTCAAAACATGGGAGGGACACTACTCATTACCAGGAAGGATGTAAAGGATTGTAGATAGCCAGCAAAGAAACAGGGAACTCAGCCTTACAGTTACAACAATCTGAAAGAGCATGGAAGTTTATTTCAGGTAAGAAAATTGCATTAAAGAATAACCTTGATTTCCACCTTGTGAAATTGTAATCAGGATAGATTCAAGCTCACCTGGACTTATGACAAATAGAAACTGTGAGATAATAAATGTGTGTTGTCTTAAACCACTAAATTTATGGTGATTTGTTACAGCAGTATAGGAAATGAGTGCAATTCCCAAAAAGTTTTCTTTGATATTCCTGGTGTGATTTTTCAGGTGTGATTGACTTAAGGCAGGAGAAGACTACTTATTAATAGTTGTTAAGTGCCGTTGAATTGGTTCCGACCCATATTGACCCTAAACAGGGTTTCTGAGGCTGTAAATCTTTATGGGAGCAGAAAGCCTCATCTTTCTCCCACAGAGCAGCTGGTAGTTTCGAACTGCTGACCTTTCGGTTCGCAGCCTGATTTGGAACCACTACGCTACCAGAGCTTCTTAGTATACATCCCTAAGACAAATATAAATGTATATGTTGTTGTTATGTGCCATCGAGTTAGTTCTGATTCATAGCTACTCTATGCACAACAAAACGAAATACTGCCTAGTCCTGCGCCATCCTCACAGTTGTTACTAGGTTTGAGTGCATTGTTACTGCCACGGTGCCAGTCCATCTCCTGAGGGTCTTCCTCTTTTTTGTTGTTGTTGTTATGTGCCGTGGAGTCGGTTCCGACTCATAGCGACCCTGTACAGGGTTTCCAATGCTGTAAATCTTTACGGGAGCAGAACGCCTCATCTTTCTCCTGTGGAATAGCTGGTAGTTTCGAACTACTGACCTTGTGGTTCGCAGCCCAATTCATAATCACTACGCTACCAGAGCTCCTCTTTTTTACTGCCTTCATTTTACCAAGCATAATGTCCATCTCCAGGGATTGGTCCTTCCTGGAGCCCTCTCCTGGAGTTAATACCATTTCCAGAGTACAAGAGAGAAAGTCTCACTATTCTCACTTCTAAGGAGCATTCTGGCTGTAGTTCTTCCAAGACACATTTGTTTGTTCTTCTGGATGTCCATGCTACTTTCAATATTCTTCACTAATACCATAATTCAAATGCATTGATTCTTGTCTGGTCTTCTTTATTCATTGTCCAACTTTCATATGCAATTCAATCAGATGATTGAAAATACCATGGCTTGGGTCAGGTTACCTTAGTGCTTACACTGATATCTTTGCTCTTTAACGCTTTAACGAGGTCTTTTGCAGCAAATTTGCCTAATGAAATGTATTGTTTGATTTCTTGACTCCTGCTTTCATGAGTGTTGATTATGGATCCAAGCAAAATGAAGTGTTTTACAACGTCAATCGTTTCTTCATTTATCATGGTGTTATTTATTGGCCCAGTGGTGAGGATTTTTGTTTTCTTTAGACTGAGGTCCACTTCATACTGAAGGCTGTATGTAGTCTTTGATCTTCATCAGTATTTCAAGTCCTCCTCACTTTCAGCATTTAGCAAAGTTGTGCCATCTGCACATCACAGGTTGTTTCTGAATAGTCCTCTAATCCTGATGTCATGTTCTTTTACATATAATCCAGTTTCTGGGATTACTTACTCAGCATACAGATTGAATAAGTATGGTGAAAGGATACAACTCTGGCACATACATTTCCTGATTTTCAAACAGTCAATACCCTCTTGTTCTGCTCAAATGACTGTCTCTTAGTCTATGTTCAGGTTCCTCAGGACCACAGTTTAGTGTTCTGGAATTCCCATTCTTTACAATGTTATCTATAGTTTGTTATGAAGCACACAGTTGAATGCTCTTGCCTAGTCTAATAAAGGACAAGTAAGCATCTTTCTGGTATTCTCTGCTTTTAGGCAAAATCCACCTGTTGTCAGCAGTGATGTCCCTCATTCCATGTCAGCTTTCAGGAGCTCATCTGTGGATGGGGCATGACTCCAAATGAGAAGATACTGTTGTAAACATTAATAACACTATGTGGAATGTAATAAGTATGAATCTAAGAAAATTGGAACCAATCAAAAATGAAATGGAATGCATAAACATAGATATCCTATGTATTAGTGAACCTGAATCAACAGGTGTTGGGCATTTTGAATTGAACAATTACCATGGTTGTTGTTGTGAAGTGCCGTCAAGTCAATTCTCACCCATAGCTATCCTGTTTAAGGTTTCCAAGGAGCAGCTGGTGAGCTTGAAGTTCACGACCTTTCAGTTCAAACGACTGCAGTCTGATGCATTAGCCCACAGTGCCACACCAGGACATGGTTAGGAGTGACAAATTCAAGAGAAATGTGGTCCTATTCATTATCAAAAAGAATATTTCAAGATCTGCAAGTACTTCTGTCTGTAGTAGAATAAATTCTATATCCTTACAAGGAATATAAGTTAATACAACTATTATTCCAATTTACCCACAACCACTAAAGTCAATGATGAAGAAACTGACGAATTCTATCAACTTCTTCAGCCTTAAATTGTTCAAGCATGCAATCAAGAGACATTGATAATTACAAATGATTAGAATATAAAAATTGGAAACAAAGAGGAAGGACCAGTAGTTGGATAATATAGCCTTGGAGATAGAAATGATGCTGGAGGTTGTTCGGTAAAGCGTCTGACTCCCGCTCTCACAGTTATTGCAGTACTTTAGGCTCCATGGAAGCAGAGCTGGGCCAGGCAGGGTCAGAAGGCACTAGTTGCACTTTGTGTCTCGTGAATGGGGGAAAAAAAGACCCTAAGAAGCTGAGGCAAAATGTTGTCCTATGCATTTTTTAAGCACAAGAAAAAGCACTCAGATGCTTCAGTCAACTTCTCAGAATTTTCTAAGAAGTACTCAGAGTAGTGGAAGACTATGTCTGCTAACGAAAAAGGAAACTTGAAAGACATGGCAAAGGCAGACAAGGCCCGTTATGAAACAGAAATGAAAACCTATATCCCGCCTGAAGAGGAGACAAAAAAGAAGTTCACGGATGTTGAACTTCAAGAGGCCTCCTTCTTGGTTTTTTCAGAGTATCATCCCAAAATCAAAGGCGAGCGTCCTGGACTATCCATGTATGATGTTGCAAAGAAACTGGGAGAGATGTGGAATAACACTGCTGCAGATGACAAGCAGCCACAAGAGAAGAGGGCCACTGAGCTGAAGAAGAAATATGAAAGGATAGCACTGCCTACTAGACTAAAGAGAAGCCAGATGCAGCCCAAAAGGGAGTTGTCAAGGCTGAGAAAAGCAAGAAAAAGAAGGAAGAAGATGAGGAATATGAAGAGGAGGAGGAGGACAAAGAGGATGAAGATGATGATGACTAAATTGGTTCTTGTGAAGTTCTTTTTTTCTTGTCTGTAAAGCATTTAACCCTCCTGCACACAACTCACTTCTTTTAAAGAAAAAAAAAAAAATGGAAATGTAAGACTGTGTAAGATTTGCTTTTTAACTATACAGTGTCTTTTTTTTAAGTATAGTTAACATACTACTGAATGTGCTAGCTCTGTCCTGGTGGTATTTTTAATAACCACTAATCTTGCCTGATAAAGTATGAGGGCTGTAGATTGCCATGGTAACTTAAAGAAGGTTCTAGCACAAATTAGATATATATGGGGATGGTAATTTTTCATTTTTATCTTCAGTTGTCTGATGCATCTTAGATGAAATAATTGTATTGTTAACTGAATACCACTTTAATTGCAAAATATTTTTTTGCAATGATTTTTTTTTTCAGCAACATAAACAGTGACTATACATGTGGACCCTGCCAGATGGAATGGGCATGTTACACATGTGGGAAGACATGATGAAGAAGTACTATAAGATCAGTAAAACAAGGTCAGGGGCTGACTGTAGAACAGACCCATCAATTGCTCATACTCTAGTTCAGTCTGAAGCTGAAGAAAATTAAACAAGTGTATAAGAGCCAAAATATGACCTTGAGTATATTTCATCTGAATTTAGAGATCATTTCAAGGATAGATATGATGCCTTGAAAAGTAAGGACCAAAGACTAGAGGAGTTGTGTGATGACATCAAGAATGTCATACATTTGAAAGACAAGAAAGAAAGAAAAGACCAAAATGATGTCAGAAGAAACTCTGAAACTTGCTGTGTCTTGAATGTAGAGTTTGTACAACTAACGGAAGAAATAAAGTAAAGGAGTTTAAGTGAAAATTTCAAAAGGCAGCTCAAGAAGATAAAGTCAAGTATTATAACAAAATGTGAACAGGCCTGGATTTAGAAAGCCAAAAAAGAACATGCTCAGCATTCTGAAGCAGAAAGAATTGAATAAAAAATTCAAGCTTCATGTTTCAATATTGAAGGATTCTTGGTGTGGTGCTGTGGATTAATGCATTAGACTGCAAGGTGAGTTTTTTTTTTTTTTTAATGCTTTATTGTGAATTATGTAATGGTTTACATGGGAGAACATTAGCTTCACATTCATCCTATTGTGTATCATTTTCTTGCCATAGTTACAATCCCCTCTATGCATCATCAACCAACCAAAGGGTATATCCTGCAAGCCTGCTCCCTGGTGTTCAGCACACAGCCCCTCTCACTCTCTGGGTCTAGAGTCCCCAGTCCCTCCATCTCTCCACGTCATAGTCTCTGCCTCCATCTTTGGCATCGCTGCTTCTCTTGTCAGCAAACAGCTCCTCTCCCTCCCTGAGTCCTGTTTCCCCAGCCACTCCATCTATTCCTAA
>NW_006409259.1:78376-80303 GCF_000296735.1 Chrysochloris asiatica | reverse complement strand
CAAAGGATTATTTTCAAAGCAAGGTGAAGAAAAAGAGAGGTTTTCATAAATGCTGTGGTCATCCAGGTATTTCTTTGTCTTTCCTGCTCATTTCCATAGTCATGGATCCTTGAGACCTCTGCTAAATTCAGTTTTTTTTTACCAGGGTCCTCTTTCAGTTGTGCTCTGCCTGTCATTTTCTAAAGCTCTGCAACCTGGTAAATTGATCTGATGGAGGAAAAAATCTTTCTGGTATTATCTATTTGAAAATATCAAAATATTCTCTGCTTAAAATATTAAAATTCAGGCAATTGTTCTGAACAACTCTTTCTGGCAACAGAAAAAGAAATGTAAGTTGTAAACTACTCTAATTTGTGTCTCCAGTCTCAACAAATCCAGTGGGTGTTTCTTTGAAGGCGCCCTGCAGATTCTAACAGTTGTGTCTCCTCCACACATAGAACTTGAACAGCAAGTTAAAGGAAATGCAGCCATTTTCAATATCTCAGGCCTTCTTTCCTCTTTGAGGCAGGAATAGTTATTACTTTATTTTTTGAGGCACAAACCTCATAATTCAGTTGTTTGGTTTATAACAGAAAACAGTGAGAAGTATAATTTAGGAGAGATGGGCTCACTCCTTGCCTAGGAAGCCTCACAGTTCCTAGTGGGGTAAGGGAGGTATGAGAGTCTCTCTTTAAAATTCTCAGGGGAAAATTCCTGAATCCTTTTGGGTAATTAGGGATATCCATACAAATGACCTTTAGACTCTAGAAAGATTCTTCATTTTTTTACTCTATTTACAAAAAATTCAAAACTTGCAAAATTTCAATAAATTTGAAACAATTTCCTGTTGATAAATAGCATTTTGTTGATGGTCGGGGTTCATTAAATGAGAAGTGCATAGAATATCTGATCCATTTACTTTTAATTTTTCTGTGTCATTTGAGTTTATTTTGCTTTAAAGTGAAGTAAAAAAAATTAAGTAAGTGATTTAGGAGGCTATATAAGCTAATCTGCAGATTTTTCTTAAGTAGTATGTTCTAATTCAAGTGTCTTTTCTGGAAAAAAAAGGTTTTTTTGTTTTGTTTTGTTTTCTGAAGGTCATCCAAAATGGTTATATACAGCCAAAGGGAACTGCTAGAAATTCAAGGCAGATTCAGAAGAGGATGTGAAAAGAAGGATATGTTAGATGGCTCTTGGCTGAAAGCAGAGAATCCTAGAAAGATGCTAACCTGTGTTTTAATGACTATGTACAGGCATTTGACTGTGTGTGTCATAACAAGGATGGATGACACTTTGAAGAATGGCAATTCCAGAACACAAAATTGTTCGAAACACTTAATGTGAAACCTGTGGTAATAAGTACTTTATAAGAGTGTAAGTAAAAAAGTAAAAATGGACATAAAATCAGAGAATACTTCATTAAACAAAAATATAACAATGTGAAGCTATTGTTATTTGACAAATCTTCCATATAGGTTTACACATACAGTTTTACACACTTCTGAAGTCAGTGTTTCCAAGGAGCACTCTGGCTGCACTTCAATATCTTTGCATATTTTTAAATAATATTTGGCTTTGTCTACTCCAGCTGACCTTTGAAATTTTCTGTTCAGCTCTTATACCTCCTCACTTCTTCCATTTGCTTTAGCATCTTTATGCTGGAGAGCTAGTTTCAGAGTCTCTTCTGACAATCATTTTGGTCTTTTCCTTCTCTCTCGTCTTCTTAATGACTTTTTGCTTTCTTCCTGTATGATGTTCATGATGTTATCCTACAACTCTTGTGGTCTTTGGTCTTTATTGTCTAATGTATCAAATCTGTTCTTCAGCTGATCTCTACATTCAGGTGGAATATGTTTAAGGTCATATTTTGGCTCTCGTGGACTTGTTTTAATTTTGTCAGCTTCAGACTGAATTTGCATATGAACAATTGATGGTCTGTTCCACAATC
>NW_006409259.1:75967-76845 GCF_000296735.1 Chrysochloris asiatica | reverse complement strand
CTCTTCTATCTCAATGTTGTTGTTGTTAAGTACCCTCAAGTTGATGCTGACCCATAGCAACCCTGTATAAAGTTTCCAAGGAGCAACTGGTGAGCTTGAACCACCAATCTTGCAGTTCAAATGACTATGCAGTCTGATGCATTAGCCAACAGTGCCACATCAGGACTCCTCTATTTCAATAGTATTGAGAAATTTGTCTTTTAGCTCACTAGTTCTCCTCCTTTGCCCTTTCAGTGTAGTGTCCATTTCTGATATTCTGTTATTGTTTGGACTTCTTTCTGTAGGTTTTGAATTGTTCCCAATGCTGTATCAGTCTTATTTGATTGTTCCTGTAGCACTTTTCTGACTTTTCCTTATTTTTCTCAACTCCTCTGTAAAGTGTTTTGATACATTTCATGATCATATTTTTGAATTCCTTCTCAGGCATTAATACTTAGATGAATGTATGATGATATTTTGTTATGCTTTCTGATTTCCTCCAGGTAGATGTGATCAGAAGATGGGCTACCCTTTTATTTCTCAACTCAGAGTAACTGTCACAGGTGTTGGCTGCCTACCTGGTGTATGGCAGCTGGTATTGGTTCTTGTCTGGGTGGAGATATTTTATAGGATGTAATTGTAGCTTGACTAAGGAGCTCTGGTAGCGTAGTGGTTATGAATCTGACTGCAAACCTTAGGGTCAGCAATTCAAAACTACCAGCTGTTTCATGGGAGAAAGATGAGGCTTTCTGTTCCCGTAAAGATTTACAGCCTCGGAAACCCTGTACCAGGGTGTCCACAGCCCATAACAACAACAAATTGTAGCTTGACTATATGACCGCAATTGCTGTCTCTTCTTGGGTAATGTAGGGAGAGAAAGAGCCCCCTAAAGGTAAAGA
>NW_006409259.1:73111-74432 GCF_000296735.1 Chrysochloris asiatica | reverse complement strand
GTACTTAACAGTAACAACAATTATAAATAAAGCTATAGCCACTGTTATCAAGTTGATCTCAATTCATAGCAACTCTGTAGGACAGAACAGAACTGCCCCATAGAGTTTCCAAGGCTATAAATCTTTATGGAAGCAGATTGCCACATCTTTATCATGTGCAAGGGCTGCTGGGTAGCTGAGCTCTTTAACCACTGCACCAGCACAGCTCCTAAATATCCCTATACAAACGAAATATTTTTTACACATTTCATCAGGTAATATATATTGCATTACAAGTTATGATCATGTCTAAAAGCTATCGGTTCTATCCTTTCACACCTATAAGGAAGCCATTTAAACATCTAACTTAAATTTGTCTTTTCCATAAAATAATTCTATTCTTGCGTTTAAGGCTTTAGTTTTAACACCCCATAGATGATCATACTAGATAAATGAGAAATAAAAATGCTTTGTACCATAATTAATTGTAGTTTTGATAGATCTATTTATAACTAATTTGGTGGACTGGTCTTGTTTTCTCTCCATTTTCCAAAATGTGTTGGCTAGTAAGTCTAAATATATCTATTTGAAATTCATCTCCAAAGGATAATTTCCCCCCACCTTTCTGCTTTAATATCATTGTTGTTGTTAAGTACCGTTGAATTGGTCCCAACTCATAACGACCCTGGATAGGGTTCCCGAGGAGCAGCTGTTTTAATACACGAGTAAGTAAACAAGTATTGCTACTGGATTCCAGTTTATACATTGTTGTTGTTAAGAGCCAATTTTGGTAGGCACTGTGTCAATCCATCCCATTGAAGGTTCTTCTTCTTTACCAAGCATACTGTCCTCCAGGGACAGTTCCATCCTGATAACATGTCAAAAGTAGGTCATGTCAAAGAAACATTCTGGCTGTACTTCTTCCAATAATGATGAGCTTGTTCTTTTGGCAGTACACAATACATTCAATATTCTTCACCATTTCAAACACAATACTTCTCTGGTCTTCCTTATTCATTGTCAAGCTTTTTGCATGCATATTAGATGATTGGGTCAGGCAGACCTTAGTCTCTTTCACACTTTAAAGAAGTCTTTTGCAGTAGATTTACCCAAAGCAATAAATCACTTGATTTCCTGACTGCTGCTTCCATGAGTGTTCATTGTAAATCCAAGTAAACCGAAATCCTAGATAACTTCAATCTTGTACCTATTTATCATGATGTTGTTTATGGTCCATTTGTGAAGATTTTGGTTTTCCTTACATTGAGTTGCAATTCATACTGAAAAGGCATCTTCATGGCAATTCTATAATTCTTTGATCTTCATTAGTAAGTGCTTCCAT
>NW_006409259.1:70055-72018 GCF_000296735.1 Chrysochloris asiatica | reverse complement strand
GGTCAGGGCTCACTGAAGACTATGAGTATCCTGCTTCCTTGGCTCCACCAGCTCTTGGAACACAGCTAGTACCGTCAAACCTCGGTTGTACTTACCCCCAAGGACACTGTACTTTGGGACCTTTTTGAGCCTGGCAATGGCATCTCCTGTCTCCGGGTGCTCCATCTCATCCTAGTCAGCACCTTGAGAATCTGGGAGAAGTGCTGTATGAAATCCTGCTTTTCTTGGGCGTAAGTGTCTGATTTTTGGTTTCCATTCATTCTGAGGGTGGAGCAAAGTGCTCTGTTCCTGGATGCTGGATCTTGATTGGTCCAAACAGTTGGCAGAATCTTACACACACCTTTTATAATTTTAAAGCACTCAATATCCCTTGTTCCGTTTGAACCATTGACTCTTGGTCTATGAACAGGTTCTATGTGAGCACAATTAAGCGTTCTAGTATTCCCATTCTTCCCAATGTTATCTAGAATTTGTTATGATTTCACAGTTGAATGCTTTTCATAACCAGCTAAACACATATAAACATTTTTGGATATTCTCTGCTTTAAGCCAAGATCAATTTGATACCAGCAATTGTATCTCTTGTTCCATGTCCTCTTCAGAATCCAGTTTGAAATTTTGGCAGTTTCCTGTTGATGTTCTGCTGCAACTGTTCTTGAACTATCTTCAGCAAAATTTTACTTGCTTGTGATATTAATGATATTGTTCAATAGCAACCATATTCTGTTGAATCATTTTTCTTTTGAATGGACGTGAAGATAGCTCTCTTGTAGCTGATTGGCCAGGGAGCTAGCTTCCAAATTTCTTGGCATAGACGAGTGAGTGCTACCAGTGCTGAAATATTTCATTTGGTATTTCATTCATTCCAGGAACCTTGTTTTTTGCCTTCAGTGTAGGTTGGATTTATTCCTTTAGTATCATCTGTTTTTTTTTTGTTTTGTTTTTTTGTTTTTTTATCAGATAGTGCCTCTTTGAAATGATTGAATGTCCACCAATTCTTTTTGGTACAGTGACTCTGTGTGTTCATTCCATCTTGTTTTGATGCTTCCTGCGTTGTTCAATATTTTTTTTCCCCACAGAATTCTTCAATATTGCAAGCCAGGCTTGGATGTTTTCTCCAATTCTTTCAGCTTGAAAAACATCGAGTGTGTTACTCCCTCTTTGTTTTCTTACTTCAGGTCATTGCCGATTTTGTTATAATACATCATTTTGTTGTCTCCAATTGTCCTTTGAAATTTTCTATACAGATCTTTTGCTTCATAATTTCTTCCATTCACCTTAGCTTCTCTACATTCAAGAGCAAGTTTCAGGGTCTCTTCTGACATTCATTTTGGTCTTTTCTTTCTTTCTTGGATTTTAAATGACCTTTTGTTTTCTTCATGTATGATGTTCTTGATGTCATCCTACAACTCATTTTTGGTTATTAGTGTTCAATAAGTCAAACTGAGATGGTCTCTAAATTCAAGTGATGTATACTCAAGATTGTATTTTGGTTCTTGTGGACTTGCTTTGATTTTCTTTAGCTTCATTCTGAAATTCCATATGAGCAACTGATGATCTTTTCCACAGTTGACCACTGGCCTTGGTTTAGCTGATGTTGTTGATAAAGGTATTTGCAATGAAAAAGTCATTGGTCTTGTCAAATTCTATTATTTGATCTCTAGTGTTGTTTCTAAAGCCAAGGCCACAGTTTTCAATTACTGATCCTTCCTCTTTGTTTCCAACTTTCATATTCTAATTACTGATAATTATCAATGCATCTTGATTGCATGCTTGATGAATTTCAGACTGAAGTAATTGGAAAAATCCTTATCTTTAAGCACACATGCTTTCTTCCATTTAAAAAGATTTTCATGTGTTTTTTTTGTTTTTTTTTTGTATGTCATATTACCAAAACATCTTAGGAGAGGACCCAACAGTATTGATTTCCCACCTGAATTATTTGTGTGGTGCTATAAGGAGC
>NW_006409259.1:65435-67314 GCF_000296735.1 Chrysochloris asiatica | reverse complement strand
GTGAGCTTGAACCGCCGGCCTTGCAGTTCAAATACCTTTGCAGTCTGGCGCATTAACCCACAGCGCCACACTACCGATTGGGGATTATAAATTGTTGGTGGACAGAGCCATCTCTGCCTCAGATTCAAAAGGAGAACTCTAGAATCAGAAATCCTTGGAAAGATTTTATAATAAGCCTTGTTGTTAAATGTCATGAGTGGTTTCTCACTCATAGCAACCCTGTATAGGGAGGGTTTTCAAGGAGGCGACTGGTGAGTTTGGCCCACCGATTTTGTCGTGCAAACTGACCTGTGGTCGAGGGTTTATTTTACAGCACAACACCAGGACTCCACAATAAGCTTGCTTTAGTCGTTGTTAAATGCCCTCGAGTAGGTTCCGACCCACGGCGACCCTATATAGGGTTTCTGAGAAGTGGCTGATGAGCTTGAATCGCAGACCTTGGGGTTCAAACCGACCTTGCAGTTCAGCGCATTAACCCACAAAACCACACCAAGACTCCCCCACATCAAGTCTTGTTGTTGTTGTTAAGTGCCGTCGAGTCGATCCCGACTCATAGCGACCCTGTATAGGGTTTCCAGGGAGCAGTTGGTGAGCTTGAACCACCAACCTTGCAGTTCAAACACCTTTGCAGTCTGACACATTAGCCCACAGTGCCACACCAGGACTCCAGGAGCTAGGGTGCAGACAGAAGGAAATGAGTCTAGATCCTCCCTAAAAACCATGTGATTTTTCAGAACTGACTATTGTTGTTAAGTGCCGTAGAGTTGGTTCCGATTCATAGAGACCCTACCAGGGTTTCCGAGGAGCAGTTGGTGGGTTTGGCCCGCCAACCTTGTGGTTCAGACAACCTTGTGGTCAATCGCATTATTCTGCAGCACCAAACCAGGACTCCTAGAACTTTCCATAGGTAAATTATAAAGACTTTATATGGCCAGTCTCTGGGAAAGCTGCCTCCTCCCCATACTACGCTTGGTGCACAGCCATTGTACTGCAGTCTCTGAAAGGAGTTGCAGTCAAGGATTCAGCTTCCCCTTATCTGCCTATACCATGCTCTTTTGTACATCTGTATTCCTGTACCAGGCACCTCAACACAGAGGCCTCTTTACTGGATGGCTTCTCAGACACCTCTGCAAGCCTTCTTATTAGAAGAAGGGACATACTTTGCAGACACTTTTCCCCATTCTGACTCGTTACTCATGGTTCTGGAGTGGCACTGTAGGATAAGCCCTCAACCTCAAGGTTGGTTTGAGCCATAAGATCAGTGATTCAAACTTGGAAACAGGGTCACTATGAGTCGAAACAACTCAGTAGCACTTAAAAACAGCAACATCAACAACTCTATCCTTCCCTCCACCTAACTCCCCAACTCCTGGGTCCATATAATTGTAGGAGCCTTTTGTTTCCGGCTCCCTCAGCAATGAGATGCTTTTCCAAGTCTGGCTGATCAATCCGATCCTCACTTGGGTGGCATTCCTGGGAAATATGGAAGGTGGTGGCGGTGGTGGGGGGAGTTGGCATCTTCTCTGGGTTATTCTTGCAATAAGTGGTTAAAGCCTTGACTATAACTTTTATTTTGCCTTGTCGTAATCAGCTACTCAGACACCTGACAGCTCAGCTCAGTTCTCTCCAAGGTCAACTCAGTTCCCAGGTAGGATTAACCAAGAAGGGATTTTTGTTCATGGTTAAATTTCTGAGGTACTTCAGGATCAAGTAGACATTGGAAAGGAGTTTCATAAGAACAGGTGTATGGATATTCATGTTTTTAAACTAGTTCAGGTACCCTCCCAATTCCTTTCCAGGTCACTCTCCTTTAGGGGAGCACTTTGAGTTGGAATCAACTCCAAAGACACCCAACCCCATCAATAACAGAAGATTGATG
>NW_006409259.1:58441-64266 GCF_000296735.1 Chrysochloris asiatica | reverse complement strand
AAAAAAATACATTAACTTTTAATTCTATTTCACCACAAGTGTATTGAAGCCCTTTCCCATATCTACCATGAACCTCTGCTAGTATAGTGGTTACCTCAAAGTCAGCAGTTCAAAACTACCAGTCATTCCACGTGGAAAGAAAGATGAGGCTTTCTGCTCCCATAAAGATTTACAGCCTGGGAAACCCTATACAGGCTTGCTATGAGTCAGAACTGACTCCACGGCACACAATCACCACCATCACCCATATATACCAACAGGAGTTACTTGACATCGAAAAGAAAGTGCCTGAGAGAGATCACTGGTGACATCAATTGGGAAAGTAAACCCTGTGACTCTGTTGGCCAGCTAGGAGCTATGTGCATTCTCTTCTACAGTAATAGCAAATGACCTCACGGTGAAGAAGCTGTGGGGACCAAGTACTTCTTGAATCACAGGAGAAAGCTACCTCGAATTTGACACAAGGAGTGGGTTCTCTTTTATCCTTTGTGTAACACTCCTCTCACATTATTATCATGTTTTGCATGGAGAATGATGATGAACTACTAAAAGCAATAATCTTATTGAATCCATACTTAACAGCCACTCAAATTCTCTCCACCACTCATCTGTCACTTTGTCATACTGTGGTGGCTCTGGAAGCTATGCAACGGGTATTTTAAATACCAGCAAGGTCACCCACAATCAACAAGTTTCACCTGAGCTTCCAGACTAGGAAGGGAGACACAGACTACTTCCAAATATTTAGTCATTGAAAACCATATGAATAGCAGTGGGACACTGTCAGCACCAGAATATGGAATATTGAAACACGATGGAGAGGACCAGAAGATTGTCAGATATCATGCCAAAAGATGAGTCCCTCAGGTTGGAAGGCACTCAAATGTGACTAAGGAAGAGCTTCCTCCTCAAAGTGGAGTTGACTGTGATGACAAAAATTGGGTAAAGCCCTGGGGATCTACATTTGCTGATAGGGTACAACTCAAAATGAAGAGAAACAGCTTTAAGCATCTGTTAATAATTGGAACACGCAATGTATGAAGTATGAATCTAGGACAATTGGAAATTGTCAAATATGAAATGGAACATGTAAACATAGCTATCCTAGGTATTAGTGAGTTGAAATAGACTGGTATTGGCCATTTTGAATTTGACAATCTTAAGGTTTACTATGCCAGGAATGACAAATTGAAGGGAAATGACATCGCATTCACATCAAACAGAACATATCAAGATTCATCTTGAAATACAAACCTGTCTGTGATAGGATAATATCCATACACCAACAAAGAAGACCAGTTAATACCACTATTATTCAAATTTACACACCAACCACTAAAGCCAGTGAGGATGAAATTGAAGAATTCTACCAGTTTTTCAGTCTGAAATTGATCAAACATGAAATCAAGATGTTTTGATAATTACTGGTGGTTAGAATGCAAAGGTTGAAAACAAAGAGGAATGGTCAGTGGTTGGAAAATATGGCCTTGGTGATAGCAACAAAGCTGGCGATCACGTGATAGAATTTTGAAAGGCCAATGACTTCTTCCTTGCAAATGCCTTTTTAAAACAAGATAAAAGATGACTATACATGTGAACCTCACCACATGGAATACACAGAAATCAAATTGGCTACATCTGTGGAAAGAGATGGTGGAAAAGTTCCCTATTATCAGCCAAAACAAGGGCAGGGGCAGACTGTGGAACAGATAATGAGTTGCTCATAGACGAGTTCAGGCTGAACTGAAGAAAATTAAAACAAGTCCATGAGAATCAGAATATAACCTTGAACATATTCTACCTGATTTAGAAATCATCTGAAGAACACATTTGATGCATTACACAATAAAGACCAAAGACCAGAAGAGTTGTGGGATGACATCAACAACACCATACAGGAAGAAAGCAAAAGGTCCTTAAGAAGCCACAAAAGAAGGAAAAAACCAAAATGGATGTCAGAAGAGATTCTCAGTCTTGCTCTCTAGTGTAGAGATGCTAAAGCAAATGGAAGCAGTGAGGAGGTATGAGAGCTGAGCAGAAAACTACAAAGGTCAGCTCGAGTAGACAAAGTCAAATATTATAATGAAATGTGCGAAAACCTGGAGTTAGAAAACCAAAAGGGAAGAACACACTCAGCATTTCTCAAACTGTGGGAACTTCCAGTATTGAAGGATTAAACATTGAATGATGCCAAAAGCATCAAAAGAAGATGGAAGGAATACACTGAGTCACTGTACCAAAAAGAAATGGTCGATGTCCAACCATTTCAAGAGGTAGCATATGATCAAGAGCCAATGATCCTGAAGGCAGAAGTCCAAGGTGCATTGAAGGCATTGGCAAAGAACAATATACCAGGAATTCATGGAATACAAAAAGAAATCTTTCAACAAACTGATGTGGCACTGGAGGCACTCACTCATCTATGCCAAGAAATTTGGAAGAAAATTGCCTGGCCAACTGACTGGAATAGATCTGTGTTTGTGCCCATTCCAAAAAGAGTTGACTTAATGGAATACGGAAATCATTGGACGATATCATTGTTATCCCATGCGAGGAAAGATTTACTAAAGATAATACAAAAATGACTGCAACCATACATTGACAGAGAAATTCCAGAGGCTCAAGCCAGATTCAAAAGAGAAAGTAGAACAAGTGTTATCATTGCTGATGTCAGATGGATCTTGTTGAAAGCAGAGAATACCAGGAAGATGTTTATGCAAAGGCTTTCAATTGTGTGGATCATGAAAAACTATGGACAACATTGTGGAGAATGAGTATTCTGGAACACTTAATTTTACTCATGAAAAACTTGTACATAGACCAAGAGGCAGTTGTTCGAACTGTATTAAAAGTATGAAAGTATGTGCCTGCCAGGGTTGTATTCTTTCACCATACTTAGTCAATGTGTATGCTGAGCAAATTAGTTGAGAAGCTGGATTATATGAAGAAAAATGTGCCATCAGCATTGGAGGAAGACTCATCAACTGCCTGTGATATGCTGATGATACAAACTTGCTTGCTGAAAGCAAAGAGGATTTAAAATACTTTCTGACCACAGCCTTCAGTATGGGTTGTACCTCAATGTAAAGAAAGCAAAAATACTAACCATTGGACCAATAAGTAACATCATGATAATTAGAGAAAAGATTGCAGTTGTCAAAGACTTCATTTTTCTCAGATCAACTATAAACACTCATGGAAGCAGCAGTCAAGAAATCAAATGATGTATTTCATTAGGCAAATGTGCTGCACAAGACCTCTAAAGTGTTCAAGAGAAAAGATATCAGCATGAAGACTAAGGTGTGCCTGACCGAAGCCATGGTATTTTCAATAACCTCATATGCAAATGAAACTTGGACAGTGAATCAGGAAGACCATAAAATTTGATTTGATGCATTTGAAATATGGTGTTGGAGGTGAATATTAAAAGTATCATGGATGGTCAAAAGAACAAACCAATCTGTGTTGGAAGAAATACAGCCAGAATGTTCCCTGGAAACCAGGATGGCCAGACTTCGTCTCTTATACTTCTGACATATTGTCAGGAGGGACCAGTCACTGGAGAAGGGTATCATGTTTGGTAAAGTGG
Source organism: Chrysochloris asiatica (assembly GCF_000296735.1). Taxonomy (NCBI): domain Eukaryota; kingdom Metazoa; phylum Chordata; class Mammalia; order Afrosoricida; family Chrysochloridae; genus Chrysochloris; species Chrysochloris asiatica. The sequence continues at coordinate 60,677 of NW_006409259.1, read as the reverse complement.
AGGGTCCGTGAAAAAGAGGAAGACTCCCATGAGATGGACTGGCACAGTGGCAGCAGTAATGGGTTCAGGCATAGTAATGATTGTGAGGTTGGCCCAGAATCGGGCAGTGTTTTGTTCTGTTGTGCATAGGGTCGCTATGAGTTGGTATTGACTTGATGGAACCTAACAACAACAACAAATTCTCTGATCTAAACAAACACTTTCACAAATGCAGTATTTGTTTTATCCTTAAAGCTGGGGCCAGGCAAATGCCATTAGTTCTTTTACAGATGAGGCTAATGGTTGGGGATGGTATGGTTAGAAGACATTTTTTAAAAAGCATCCAATTTAGCTATTCACTCAAGCTCATGCCTCCCCAAATTTTCCAAACAGAAAGTTCACATCTGCTAAGAATAGGGAAAATAGACAGGGTTTGGACTGACATTCTTTCCATCACTTAAGGTGCCAGAGCCGATGAAAGGCAGGCAGCAGAAGAAGATAGCACGAATCTCTACCTCTGTTATTGAATAAAAAGCCCCAGTGCTCACCATTGTTGTTGTTGTTGTTAAGTGCCGTCGAGTCGGTTCCGACTCATAGCGACCCTGTACAGGGTTTCCGAGGGTATAAATCTTTACGGGAGTAGAAAGCCTCATCTTTCTCCCGCGGAACGGCTGGTAGTTTCGAACTGCTGATCTTAAGGTCCGCAGCCCGATTCGTAACCACTACGCTACCAGAGCTCTTATGTACAAAATACCCTAGCAATAATTCTTAATTCTTACCAGAATTGGAAGGAAGCTTTTTAATGCTGACACTCCCCACATAATTTGGCTCTTTAATGCAAGCAGGAAGACACATATAAACACGGAAGAGAAATAAGTTTTGGATCAATAAGAATGACTCAGTGCAGTGCCTACTCTTTGTCACGTAACCATGGGGTTAGACATGTCTTCAACTTCTGGCTCCAGCAATGATAAATTCTTCAACCTTTGCCAAGTGGCTTAACCTCTGTGCACTGTGGTTTCCTGATGGACATGAGGACAATTATAGGACTTAAACTTCATTGGGTGGCTCTGTGATTTAAATGACTTGTTAGTCTTTTGAACGCAATGCCAGCTATTATTATCATTGATATTTACCACATCTTTCTTACTATGTCAGGCTACAATGCTATCTTCTGCTTTAGTTACATTCACTGTCTAAGAGATTTACCTAATACCAGCTTGTATAGTCAGTTCTCTTCCTTAAATGAAAGTAACTTCATCTTCATCAAGGAGCTGTGATGGACTACACTGGATTACTAACTGAAAGTTTGGTGATTCGAATCCATCAGTTTCTCCATGGGAGAAACCTGAGACAATCTACTTCTGTAAAGATTTACAGTCTTGGAAACCTTGTAGAGCTGTTCTATTTTGTCCTAAGGGGCTGTTGTGAGTCAAAATCAACCTGACAACAGTGGGTTTCATTTGGTTTTTCATCTTCATCAAAGCTCATGTCGTTTTTGGAGACTGGAGATCCATTTTCAAGAACTTTCTGGAGTCATGTACACAGTGGTAAAACAAAAGATGTTTCTGGATTAAAACCACTTCCATATCAACATCTGGCCTCATTCCACATTCTCCTTGTTACTGAAAACATGACAGCACAGCCAGTGGAATTTTTAATGAAAAAGCTTTGAGATGGAGCAAGTCCTGGTAGTGTTAGTGGAAAAAGCGTGAATTTATTAAATCAGCTTAGGCTAGACTTCTACTTATTAGTTATGCCATTGGGTATAAATGGGGGTAATAATATCTACCTCATAGAGTTGATAGTAGAATAAATAGTTAAGTGTTGAGTTAAATAATATGTGCTAGCACTTGGGAGGGATTCAGCAAATGCTAAGTCATTGCTTTCTTTTATATTACAATGAAACCCAGAGCATCTACAGATTTTCACTTTCCACCCAGGTTTGTATTATGAGCAATTTAGTTACCTTTTCGATACCTAAACCATGTTCATACATATATGCCAGGTTGAACATGGCTTGTGCACTGTGGTATTTGTCGGCTGCAATGCTGTAATGTGTGGCTGCTGTCTGATAGTCTTTCTTGGTCCCGTAGCCATAATAATGGTAATCGCCAATTTTTACTCTTGCGAATGCATTGCCTGATAGAAATATTAGAAAGAAGGATCATAATTCAAATGGTTCTTGTATAGTACCTAGTAATTTGAACTAATGATCTTTTTCAGTCCTTTTCAATATAGTTTTATATCTATCTCA
>NW_006409259.1:56100-57951 GCF_000296735.1 Chrysochloris asiatica | reverse complement strand
TCTATCTATCTATCTATCTATCTATCTAAAGTGTCATGGTTCCATACATTAAGCTCTTGACTATGAACCACAACGTCCATGCTTTGAGCCTACCAGCTGCTCTGCTGGAGAAAGATTACGCTTTCTGCTCCCACAAAAATTTAAAGGCTTGGAAGCTCTATAAAGGGTTGCTAAGAGTCAAAACTGTCTTGACAGCACTAGCAACAGCAATAACAATCTGTCTATCTATTAATCTATGTATCTATCATCTCTTGTCTACCAACATTCAGAATCTCAGAATGAGTATTAGATATATTTTATGAAATTCAAGATATAACACTCAGTGTCTGCTATCTTCATTGTAGGATACCACTCATGATACAGTACAAATACTCTCAGAAATAATAAATTCTGAACTTTACCTTTTAAATTAATTTCTTAAAGGTAGATAAACTCTCAGAAAACTGGATCCCACACCCACTTCTTTCAGACTTCATTCCTACTGCTTTGTTCTCCTGCATCATCAATTTCTCCTTCTTTCCTGGACAAATCTTTTCAATCATTCAGATATGTTCTATATCTCCCATGAACAACAATACATTTTCTCTTGACCCTAATGTGTTTTGGGATCTAATAACTGCCCATTTCTCCGGTTCCCTTCCCTGAAAAACTGCTTTAGAAGAGTGTTCCACATTCACTGACTCCATAGACTCACCTTCCACATAATCTTCAACACACTCCAATCTTGTTTCTACCCCTCCACAATGAAACTGCTATTTTCAAGGTGGTCAAAGACCTTCATGCTGCCAAATCCATCTTTCCTCATCTTACTGGGCCTCAAAGCAGCGTTGCAGTCATGGGATCTACCTTTCCTGCCTGGGCACTTTTTCTCACAGCATTGAGTAGCACTTCATTCTTTTGTTTTGCTTCCTATCGCACAGGCCTTTCCTTTTCAAGCTTATTGAACTCCTTCTCTATCCAACTTTTTTTTTTTACCCTCTGAAAGTTATGTTATTCGTCTTATTCACTTTTTTTGTTGTTGTTCAAAGCTGGGATTTTTTTTTTTTTCCCTTTTTATATTTTTATTGTGGATTGAGTGAAAGTTTACTGGGCAGATCATCAGTTTACATTCAACAAATCATACAACATGTTTCATCACAATGAGTACATTCCCTTCCATGCACCATCAGGTAATAGTATTTCTCTCTATTCACTTTAGCTCTTTAAAAACACAAAACACTCAGGCATATATAATCATTTATAGCACCAAAGGGTACATTCTGCAAGTGTGCCTCATGGTCACCATCTCTCAGTCCCTCTCTTCCCATGAATCTAGAGTCCTCAGCTGCTCCCTTTCTCCATGTCCCCATCTCTGCCTCCATCTCTGGTGTCGCTGCTTCTCTGGATAAGGTCCCACAGTCCGCTTGTGCTCTTCTCCCTTGATGGTCTTAGGGTCCTTTGTTTCTGGACTATAAGATTAACTGCTCCCCCATTTTGTTACAAAACTTCTACCTTTACAATTGTGATAGTCGCAATGAGTCATGATAACAATTACTCACTATTGTATCTTTTAACCAGACCTATCTAGACAAGGAGGAGCTCTGGTAGCGTAGTGGTTACAAGTCTGGCTGCCAACCTCAAGGTCAGCAGTTCGAAACTACCAGCAGTTCCACGGGAGAAAGACGAGGCGTTCTGCTCCCGTAAAGATTTACAGCCTTGGAAACTCTGTGCAGGGTCACTATGAGTTGGAATCGACTCCACGGTACTTAACAACAACAACATCTAGACAAGATGACAACTATTCAGTGGGAATTCTTTCTTCCTCCACACACTCTTAAATTAAACTCCCTCTTGAAACCTTGTAAGCCAGTC
>NW_006409259.1:53880-55700 GCF_000296735.1 Chrysochloris asiatica | reverse complement strand
TTTTCTAAGTTGTCTCTTCAACTGCCATGACCACCTTTAAGTTAACTATTCATGAATTTACGTCTTCTATTCTGTCTATTCCTGAGTACCAGACTCTTATATTACCTTCCTGACTTCTCTATTTGAATCTCAAGCTTAACATGTCTGAGAGTGATCTCTTAATACCCTACCACCTCTTAAAACAAAACCAAACAAAAGCATCAGTTTCCCCTCTATTTCTGTATTAGCATTGTTCGGGCTAGGGGAATTGTTGCTAATTTTTCTTTTTCTCTCATCTGCATCAACCAATCCATCAGCAAATCCTGTTGGTTCTACCTACAAAATATACTCATTTCTTGCCATCTCTACCACATTCTAGTCAAAGCCAAGAATACTATAGTCGTCTCCAAGCTATTTTGTATCCACTTTTCAAACCATTTTCCACACAATTGTCAAGGAGATATTTTATTTTTAAAATATAAAATCAAACCATGCCATTCTTCTGTATAAAATCCCTCACTGTCTGCACATTGTGCTTGGAATGATATCCAGATTCCTGTCCTGGTGTGGTGCTGCAGGATAAGTACTGGACTGCTAACTGCAAGGTTGGTGTTCAAACCCACCAGTTGCTCCTTGGAAACCTGGCACTCAGTAACAACAACATCCTGATTTATAAGTCATGTCTAACATGTCTTCTGCTTCTCAGACTAGCCTCATCACACTAACCTCACTGTGTTCTAGCTATCTTAATATTTCCTCAACATATCAAGCTTTTTCCTGCTTCAGTATCTCTGCATTAAGATTCCTCAAGTTCCTTTTCCTGAGATGCTCAGAATTCCTCTGACTCTTCATGTGACTGATTTTTCATCACTTAGGTCTCAGCTCAAATGTCACTTCCCTCACAGAGGTCTTTCCTGCCTATCTTTTCTAAAGCATTCCTTCCCTTTCCACTCTTACAATGATCCCTCTCATTTCCATGTTTCATTTCCTTCACAGAACATATCACTGTTATCTTGTTTATTGTTTATTTTTTCTTTCTCTCCCATAAGGGCAAGAACTTGAAGAGTCTTAATTATGGATACAGTACCAGAACCTAGAATGGTACTAGATAAATATTTATGGAATGAATAGCTTGGCATGCATGGCAGGAAATGTTTTTCTCAGATGTTAATATCACATATTACTTTTAAACATAGATGTATTAAGAAACCATGTGACTTTTTAAGATATGCTACTTCAGGCTTTTAAAGGCCATTTAGATTTGACTCCAAGAATCTCCTTGGGGCCATGTTTCCATTCCCCTAAGAGAATGCTGACTGAAAATAGTTGTCATCTAGGATCTCTATCTCAGTTTTAGCCAACCATTCTAGCATGATGTAGGCTTACTTGGAAGAAAAAGAATTCCACCCCTTGTGGAATGATGGGAGGTGTATCGTTGTTGTTGTGTGCCATCGAGTCAGTTCTGACCAACAGCAACCCTGTATAGGGTTTTCTAGGAACAGCTGGTAAACTTGAACTGCCAACCTTGCAGTTCAAACCAATTTTGCAGTATAGTGCATTAACCCACAGTGCCACCAGGAGTATTACTAAGAACTATAAAATCTTCAATTTTTTTCCTCCACTTGGCCTTCTACCTGGAATTCTTTTGGAATTTTTTCCTTCTGGTACTGAAGTTCTTTTATCATCTAGAACATCCCATTGTAATGTCGAGACCACTAAGAGATATACTAACAAGAACCATCTTTAACTCACTCCAAACAGAGCTAAAATCATAAAATTCATAGGCTGCCAAAAACATTAATTATCTGGGTTTGTTTCCCATCTGTTTCAAAATGTAAAGG
>NW_006409259.1:51465-52025 GCF_000296735.1 Chrysochloris asiatica | reverse complement strand
GTTCACAGACACCTTTATAAAGCTGTATATGGGGAGAGAAATCAAACAGAATAGTTAGATAACATATTTCATTCCAGGCAGATGATAAATGAAGCTAGTCTTCAGCTTCTGTTAGTTGATCAGGCAAGGTTTTCAGGTCTGAAGAATGAGTTTTGCAGATTATTTACAAGGGAGAGCTAATACCCTTCATAGGTGCAAAGATTACAAGTGTATATTTTTTGTCTTGAGTTGAAACTTCCTCAGGCTTATTTTAAAGTTGTGTAATAAACTTTCTTGACTTGGGGACTATTTGGCAGGACAGGAATGATTGACTTCTAATTTTTGTTAAAGGGACATTCTGGGCATTGTTGCTCTGCAAGGGTGAGTTATAAGGCCACGTGGAAAGGCGAGAAGGAAGGGAAGATAGTGCCTGAGGGTACAGTTGACATAACAGCAAGAAAGGTGTATAAGAGAACTGTGGGGATGAACATCCGACTGAGCTAAATAGCCCTTATGTAACCAAAAGTGGTTAGCCATAAATAATTCATTAGGAAGTTGGCAAAGAGGCAAATCTAAAGATA
>NW_006409259.1:49290-51080 GCF_000296735.1 Chrysochloris asiatica | reverse complement strand
CATCTCTGCTTTTCCTCTTTGGCAAATGTCAGCACTCACATTTGTCAACTGAAGGAGAAGAAGTAATATTTATGAAATCAAAGGCACCAACAAGTTAAAGATGTCATCACCTCCTCTGTAGGATAAGAGCCTATTATTTACCTCCACAGCAGTTCTGCAGGATCTTAGCACTCCTGTTCCTGTGGCATACATCTCGGCCAGATAATAAACGGCAAGGGGTTGCCCACTTTGAGATGCCAAGTAGAAATATTTGAAGGCAAGTTTATAATCCTTCCATACTCCAGAGCCAGCTGAAAATTAACATAATGTTGAATCACCTCTATTCAGTTTATTTTTATATTATAATCTATGGATTTATAGTTATAGTGAGGCCTACTATTTTTAAATAGGACAAGAAAAGCCAAAAGAAAGTCAAACTGCTCTAGAACCACACTACTTGTAGAAAAAAGTGATGTTCAGTTATCAGTAAAAATGGTGGAAATTTATGTTCTTGACCTATTCAGAAAATTGAGGAAGAGGACTTCTCAGCCTTATGAAAATATCCCCTTAATGTGATTTAACTACCATTTTGTAAAGAAGCCCAAGTGGTAATCTCTGAGGACCAGAAGCTCCACCATGAGGTATGTTGCTATTCTAACCATCTTTCTATGCCATGGGACCAGAGAGCTCTTCCCAGTGGTAACTATGGAGTTTGGAGCAGGTAAAGTCCGTCTCTAGGAGGCCCTGTTCAGGTCAGATTTGTGCTTTGAGCCCTTTGGGGGCAGTGTTGTTGTTGTTGTTGTTGTAATGTGCCGTGGAGTTGGTTCCGACTCATAGCGACCCTCTACAAGGTTTCCGAGGCTGTAACTCTTTACGGGAGCAGAAAGCCTCATCTTTCTCCTGCGGAACAGCTGGTAGTTTTGAACTGCTGACCTTGCGGTTCGCAGCCCAATTCATAACCACTACGCTACCAGAGCTCCTTGGGGGGCAGTAGGGCAGAGAAAACACTGGCTTGAGAGTCAAGAGATTCTCATAAACTAGGATTCTTGCTCTGGCATCCTCATTACTCCTCTTGTGAGTTGAGCATATTATTATGTATTTATTTTTACTTTTTGTTGTGAATTGAGTGAAGGTTTACAAAACAGATCTGCTTTTTCCACTCAACAATTCATTTACATTTTGTTTCCTGTCATTGATTGCAATCTCTATAATCCCTTATCCCACTTTCTTCCTAAAGTTTCCTGTTTCCATTCTCTTTTCATAATAACCCTTCTGAATTTCACCCTAGGATAAATGCTGCCCTTTTGATCTCAAAGGCTTGATTATTCTAAGGTGTAGATACCTCTCTAGTGTTATTGTTCCTCTTTTAGATCTGTCTATAGTTTGGCTGAAAATCGAGTCACAGGTGTGAATTCATTTCCAAACCTAAAGGGTAACTATGCACCATAATCTCAGGGGTCCCACTAGTCTATATCTGATCAGTAATCCTGGTCTTCTTTTATGATTTTGAGGTTTGTTTCACATTTTTCTCCCATTCTGTCCAGAATCTTCTAATGTGATATCTTTCAGAGAAGTTGGTAGTGGTAACAGCCGAACACATGAACTATTTGCATCAACCAGGGACTTCTAAGATGTGTAAAAGCTTGTGTTTGGTATTATTGTTATGCTCATTCTAGAAGCTTGAAGAATCTTGATGCTAGACCTAGGATTTAGAATGAATTAGAACAAAGCCATCTTGTTGTTGTTGATTCCAACTCACAGTGACCCTATAGAGGGTTTCTGAGAGTGACTGGTGGGTTTGAACTGCTGAT
>NW_006409259.1:46232-47419 GCF_000296735.1 Chrysochloris asiatica | reverse complement strand
GTTAGATTCCTATGAGCCTCGAAGCACAACATTTTCCTCAACGGATCAGAGTATAGCCTTGTTTTATACGTATGTCTGTTTAAAGACATCTTACTGTTGATTCATTAATATGGAACTCCTGGTCAACAGCTGTATAGCTCATGTCTGAAGAAAGCTCATCTAACATATACATTTTCTCTGCAAGGCACACCACTAGCTTCTTGCTCTTAGGGACATAAGATAGCACCTCATCACTATGCTTGGGGGCCACTTTAAACAGTGCACTCACCAGCATAAAGCACAAAAAATGTGGCATTAAAGAGATTTAAAGTAGGACACTTATTCACTGTAGAGAGCTGAAACCAGAAGGCTGAACATCAACTTGTTCAGCCTCAACTGGGAATGTGTGTATTGGGTAAGTCAAATTTTCAGTCACTGTCTATATGTCTGTGAATAATTTTGAAAGTGACATAAGTTTCAATATTGGGGTTATAAATTTTTAGCAAATAAGCAAATTTACAAAGATGAAATCTGCAAATAATGGATCAACTCTACTTCCCCTCTCTAAGAGAGTCCCTGGTAAACCATAGTCAGTGGATGCTTTATTATTGTGTAAAGCCCACAAATGTTCAGGCTAGTAGTGGCCAACTCAGTTGCCTCCAACAGCTATGCAGATGATGTAAATAAGTACATTAAATCAGACAATACTACAAAGTGGTAGAGACTGTGGCAAGCCAGAGACGATCTGCCTGTTCCAGACACTCGTTACTATGGGGAAAGGAAACCCCATTAGGTCAAATATTCCCAATTTCCAAGTAAAGTTACATAGCCATTTCTTTTTTTAACTCTTGCTCCTTATTTTATTCTTTAATCTTATATGTTCTATTTATCATACTACAACATTATCTGATGTTTTTCAGTTTTACTCAAAGAGCACTGTCACACATACCAGAGACAGCTCCGAATTTAGAAATCTAAATAGTGAAACACAGACAAGAATTTATATCTATGACAAATGAATAAAAATTATTGGGTAATTTAAACATACTTAAATACTATGTCTGTTTTTCAAAAAACTGATGGCTTTTTTTTGTTGTTGTTTTAAAAGGAGAAACATTAGTTTCAAGATGGGTTTGGTCTTAGAGTCAGTGAGACAAAAACACAAGAAAAAGACTCAAGACACAACTTGTTTCAAAAGTTACAAAATA
>NW_006409259.1:42035-43077 GCF_000296735.1 Chrysochloris asiatica | reverse complement strand
AGTGCAGTTCTAATCCGCACTATATGAGGTTGCAATGAGTTGAAATTGATTCAACATCAACTGGTTTGGTTTTACTATGTACTAGGGTCTTTGTCTTCCTCTAGTTAAGGAGACATGGCCTTCAGACAATAGCAGAGAAGCGATAGGTAGAAATCAATCATGCCACATCAGTACAGAGAGTAAGTGTGGGTCACGTTCAAAAGCGGGAAAAGATTCCTGTGGCTGGGAACAGGGACACTTTGTGGAAGGAGTGAGGATTGGGATCTGCTCTGAAGATGGGAAGGATTTAGAATGGGGGTTTCTGGGAGGGGAAGAAGTAGGGAAATTTTGTGAAGATGAGGATGGGTTCACAGGTATAAGAGAGAAGACCAGAGCCCATGATGCAATATGGGCTCAATGTAACTCATGCAGTATGTTATTTTATTACTTGCCATATAGTTCAGACTCACGGAGACATCATGTGTACAGAGTAGAAGTACTCTATAGGGTTTTCAAGGTTATGACCTTTCAGAAGCATTATCTGCAGGCTTGCTTCCTGAGGAGCCTCTGGCTGGATTTGACTGCCAATATTTCAGCTAGTAGTTGAGTGCTTAACTGTTTGTGCCACCCTGGGACATAATATAGCCATTCTGTTCATAAGCAAATAAGATACATGTTGCAAAATCTGTAGCTTTGTGTTCGGGTACTGATATGATTTAAGAATAAATTTAAATGGCAGTAGTTCTGGTAGGATCAGCACTGGACTGCAAACCACAAGGTAGGCAGTTCAAACCCACCAGTCGCTCCTTGGAAACCCTATGCAGGGTCGCTATGAGTTGGAACCAACTCCACGGTACTTAACAACAATAGCAATGGTCTTTATGGGAGCAGATGTCCAGGTTTTTCATCCTGCTGAGTCACTAGGTGGGTTTGCCAACCTTTTGGTAAGTAGCCAAGCACTTAACTATTGAGCCACCAGTGTTCCTACAATTGTTGCTCAATGCTTAAGTGCTAGGCAAACCTACCTAGTGACTCTACAGAAGGAAAAACCTGGACATCTGTT
>NW_006409259.1:38944-40442 GCF_000296735.1 Chrysochloris asiatica | reverse complement strand
TTGCAACCACTGTGTTATTAAATGACATTGAAGGCCTTCCACTTTTTTGATGACCCTCTACTTTACCAAGTAAGATGTTCTTTTCCAGGGACTCTTCCGTCTTGATAACATGCCCAAATGATGTGACATGTAGTCTTGCCATCTTGGGTTCTAAGAAGCATTATGGTTCTACTTCCTCCAAGTCAGATTTGTTTGTTCTTCTGGCAGTACATGGTATACTCAATATTCTTTGCCAGCACCAAAATTTAGAGGCATCTACTTTTCCTGTCTTCCTGACTCATCGTTCAGCTCCATGTGCCTATGAGGTGATTGAAAATCTCATGGCTTGAGTCAGGCTAAGTCATCAGGGTGACATCTTTGTTCTTTAATTATTTAAAGAGGTCTTCTGCAGCAGATTTGCCCAATGCAATACATTGTTTGATTTCTTGACTGCTGCTTCTATGTGCATTGATTGTGGATCCATGTGAAATGAAATCCTTGATAACTTCAGTCTTAATGTTACTCATTGGTCTAGTTGTGAGAATTTATATTTTCTTTACATTGAGTTGTAATCTTTACTGAAGGCTGGAGTCTTTAATCATCATCAATAAGGGCTTCAAGTCCTCTTCACTTTTAGCAAACAATGTTGCATCATGTGTTTAATTAAGTTCTTAATGAGATTTCCTTCAATCCTAATGCCATATTCTTCTTGATATAATGTAATTTCATAGATTATTTGCTCAGCCTATAGATTGGATCCATCCGTGTGTGTCAGTTTGTAATACTGTAGTGGCTTGTGTGTTCTTATGAATCTGGAAGCTATGCCACTGATATTTTAAATACCAGCAGGCTCACCCATGGTGGACAGTTTTCAACTGAACTTTCAGAATAACACTCACTAGGAAGAAGGAGAGATGGACTGCTTCTGAATAATGTTTAGCCACTGGAAACATGAATAACAGCAGAGCACTGTCAGATATACTAATGGAAGATGAGCCTCTCAGGCTGGAAGGCACTAAGAGTACAACTGGGAAAGATCTGCATCCTCAAAGTAGAGCTGATCATGATGACATGAATGGAGCAAAGCTATCAAGACCTTCATTTGCTGATGAGACACAACTCAAATGAAGAGAAACAGCTTCAAATAGCCATTAATAATTGGAAGATAGATGGATGTACAAAGTATGAATTTAGGAAAATTCAGAGTTGTCAAAATAAAATGGAATACATAAAGATCAAATATCCAAGGCATTGGTGAGCTGAAATTGACTGGTATTGGCCATTTTGAATCTGACAACCATTAGGCTTACTATGATGGAAATGACAAATTCGAGAGAAATGGTGTCACATTCGTTGCTAAAAAGAACATTTTGAGATCTGTCTTGAAGCACAATGCTGTCTGTGATAGGATAATATTCATATGCTTACAAGGAAGACCAGCTGATATCACTACTATGCAAATTTATGCACCAACCACTAAAGTCAATGATGATGAATCAAAGAATTCTACTAACTTCTT
>NW_006409259.1:35204-35731 GCF_000296735.1 Chrysochloris asiatica | reverse complement strand
GAATGTAAAACTAATGTTCTCCCATGTGAACTATCATACAATTCACAATAGAACATTAAAAAAAAAAGAAATATTTGAAGTCCCGCAATTGACCCTGGATGCACGTGTTTATTTAAATAAACAATTTATCACAATTTATAAAATGAACTAATTTTGACATTTACCTCATGTTTACAGTGCTGCATATAAAACAGAAACTAATCTACCAAAACAAAAATACATAAAATAACAAATAAAAATGGAAATGGAAAGCGATAACGAGTGAATCTTTTTTGGAAAACTCTTATAAAGTAGTTTTTTCCATTGCTTAGACATTGAACTATGAATAGGTTATGTGTTACTTTGAGCCAATGAACAAGTGGTACCTATAAAATGACAAAATCAAAGCCCATTGCCATCATGTCAATTCTGACTCATAGTGACTCCGTATAGGGTTTCTGAGATTAAATGACTGCAGGACAGGCAGTGTCAACTGCTGACCTTGTAGTCAGTTGATAGCACCACCAGGACTATAAAATGACTAGGGC
>NW_006409259.1:33537-35104 GCF_000296735.1 Chrysochloris asiatica | reverse complement strand
AAGACAGAAGAATTAATGTTTTTGAACTGTAGTGTTGGTGAAGAATTTTGAATTTACATTGAATGCCAAAAGAACAAACAAATCAGTCTTAGAAGTAACACAATCCCAATGCTCCTTAAAATCCAAGATAGTGAGATTACAGCTCAATGACTTTGGACACATCATCAGGAAAGACCAATTGCTAGAAAAGGAAATCATGCTTAATAAAATCATGCTTGAAAAAAATGAAGAGACCTCTCTATGAGATGGATTGACACAATTTCTGCAACAGTGGATTCAAACAGACCAATGATCATGAAGAGTGTGCAGGACCAGTCCACATTTCATTCTGTTATACACATGGTCACCATGAGTTGGAATAAAAACTTACCTATAGGCTGGCAGTCAAATATGGATTTCTATCTCCAGAGCCATTCTCTCAACCGTCTAACTGAGTCAGGGAGAGTTCTAGACTTTGGTAAAAGTGGGCATTTTTTGTTTGTCTTTGCACTAGATCTGCACTTATTGTAGTTATTTATTGATACTTCTCTTCCTCTGTTCTCACCTCTTGTTTCCTCTTCTTTGAACTTGGTGGTCTCATCCATTGCATAGGGAAAGAAAATGTTAAGCGTCTGCCTGGTTTTCTGCTAATTCCTGGTAGGGCAGCACAAGTTACTTCTGTTTTCCATTTTCCCCCAACACCAATCCCATGTTTTATTATCTACGACACTCTACTTCTCTCTACAGAAAACTTTTGAGTCAACTCTGTGGTACCAATATTCATGTAATAAAAGTCAAAGGCTTTATGTGTTTACTACAATGGACTGACTACATACCTTATCAGCTGCCATGGAAAAGTATTTGAAGGCAGTGGCATTATTTTGGGGTGCTGCAGCATTCCCCTCTAAATACATCTAGGAAAAAAATTTAAAGATGGTTTTAAAAACTAAGGAATTTGAGGGTGATGAAAAATTGGAAACTAGATATAACTGGATTGTATATTTAAAAATGATTTTGTAATGTGAATTTAACCTCAATTTAAAAATCTAATAAGGACAGTATCTATCTACTCCATTCAAAGTATCTACTCTAAGGCATACTTGTATTTACTCATATGTTTCCTTATATTTCAGTTTTTTGTATGTGGCACTTCTGAAAGTAGAGCATTTGTCCCTGTGGTTACTTATGCAAATTGGCTACAAGGAGCCAAGGGTGGCACTTGAGGAGTATATGGTCTTTGAAGGAGAAAGCTGTCTCTCTGGAGGAATGCCTTACAATTGCTGTTCAAGGATCTCTCATCAGAGGGGGCAGAAGGATGGCTTTTGGTCAACTTGGAACTGGTTCTTATTCCAAGGGTGGAAAGAGGGAGGCATCTATCTGGGCTGAGATTTATATGAAATGTCTTCTCACATACACAACTAGTCTGCATCTCCTGGTACATGCTGATGGAGAAATCCATCACTGGGGTACACTCAGCCAAGGAGTCATGGGGCAGGTACACTTTCAAGTCTACTTTATGTGCTCCAGATAAAGGTTGCTGTTGTACCTGAAAATTCACCACTCTCAGACAGTTATTACTTAGGAGGCA
>NW_006409259.1:23078-24487 GCF_000296735.1 Chrysochloris asiatica | reverse complement strand
TCTCTTCCCTTTACCACCCAAACTGGGCATTGTTAACACCTCCAGGACTAGGAAAAAATGAAAACCCTTTTAATTTTCATGTTCTAAAAATACAAGATTTTCAGTATATATTACTTGTATCTGAACATCTCCTCTTTCTGCCAAAAATTTATAGTATTGATATATGTCCCAATCCAAAATCTCACTGTTAGAACTCAGATTTTCAGGTCTTTCGGTAAGTCTCACTTTTTCCACTGGGATACCTTCAGTTTTTTCCAATTTGTCAGCAACTGTCAATAGAAATAAGTCTGAGAATAGCACAAGGTTGCAAGAGATGAAAGTCAACTTAGAGAAAACATTGCTAGGCCTATTATTCTTAAATTGTATACAAATCTGGTCCCCTACTGAAATAGAAGTTACTTGAAAAAATTTAAAATTTCTGATTTTTTTCCTTTTGAGAAGAGGGTATGTTGTTGTTGTTAAGTGTTGCCGAGTTGGTTCTGACTCATGGTTCAAACTGACATTGTGGTCTAGTGCTTCTCCTAAAGCAGTACCAGAACTCTGAGAAGAGGGTATAAAACCTAGTTATTCTTTGCAACCCATATCAGTATAATACTATACACGATCCTACTGAAAATCTTGGCCAGCAGGCTCACGAAAAGAGGAGACACCCTCTATCATTGGCATTTCCTGGGACTGAACCTAGAAAATGAAAGTAATATCTACTCCTTAATTACTTTCTATGAACGGTTTGAAAATAAAACAATAAGTAATGGTTTGAAAATAAAACAGTACACATATCAAAGAGTGAAGTTTGAAATAAATATATACTGATGTTCATTATGAAATCACCTTTTTTTTATAGCGTCTTAAATTCAGAAGTAATTTCTTTTTTCTCAGATCCTAATAGTGTCATATATGTATGTTTTGATGTCATTTTGATTCTAAATATTAACCAAATGGACTTGACCTTATTCACCTCTTGAAAGAATTATAAACTCTATTATGTTTAATGGTATTGCAAGATGAGTTGTTACATACAACTTTGGAAAAGATTCTAGGAACATGTATTAGCCTTGCACTTATTTTTAATAGACAAAGGACAAAGGTTGAATTGTTCTCAAGTAAAGTGATAGCGACAGCCAATGTTTGTGCCTTATATTTGTTTCTTTAGAAAGTTTTTAACAAGTCATTCATATTCTAAATGCTATCGCTAGAAAAACTGGTTAATATTTATTGGTGTTACATTCAAACTCTCAGTTTAAGGAAAGTATATCACAAGAATATGTAAAAAAATAGTCTGTGAATATAAGTACAATCATTTAACACCTTTGAAAAGTAACTAGGAAGTAATCAGAAATTCAGTTGTATTAAAAGAATAATATAACTGATGTTAAAAGAATAGCTTAAAATATTTTTTATAAATTTAT
>NW_006409259.1:21906-22978 GCF_000296735.1 Chrysochloris asiatica | reverse complement strand
AGTTGCTATGAGTTGGAACAGACTCAACAGCCCTTAACAACAACAACAGTCATTTTATAAAGCAAGTTGTTCAGTAGTAAAGATTGCATATACAATATCCTATTTGTTTAAAAGCAGTGTGAGTATGAGCAGACCCACCTGGCTGCCTGTTGACACAAGACCTTTCAGCAGAGGTGAACTTCAGGTCAGTTTCTTCTAAATCAAATGGATGAGTCCAGCAAAGCGTCTGATTCCTTCTAGTCCATAACATTAAATTAAGTGCTCAGTCTAGAATGCATAAGGGCCAACCTTGTCCCTTGCTGCTCCATTCCCCAGATCCTATCCTCGCCTTCCAGAAGATCTCCTCCAGGATTAAAGGTAATAAATAAAAAAAAATTAACTCCAGAAATGAGATATGAAGACACATTCAAAGTGTCTTGCAAGGGATTATGGACTAGGCAGAAATGCTATGTAGATCATCTTCAGCAAAAATATGGAAATCCAGATGAAACAGATTCAGAGGATGGTCCTGGAACTCTGAGCTTCAGATAAAGGGATAAATAAGTGGATCGAGTGCTTACCAGGAGAAAAATTTGAACAGATGCAAAAAAGGAGATGACTTATGATTTGGGGCAGCCAATGTGATCCATTGCAGCCATTTTGAATGGGAGTGAGCAGACTGAGAGGCAAGAAAGCTTTCCCATTGCAGAAGCCTGCCTGTGACTTACAGAAACAAAGGTATGGTTATTAATAGTATTTTACTTTTTCACTTTCTACTCATTTCCTCCCTGGTGGACAGAGGTAAGACCTGTGGAAATCCTCAGGGAGCAGATCCAGCAACTGGTCACATAATGAAAGGGGGAGGAGCAACAAAAAGAACTTTCAAATCAGGCCTGGCCAGCTTTGGGCTGCTTCTCACTAGGAAAAACAGCTGAATGGACTTGAGGGGAAGGAGCAAAAAGGCAAAGAGAAAGAAAAAAGCTGGTGATCGATCAGAGAGGCACAGAGGGAACATGGTGAAATCTCTCAGGTTTCTGTGAAGGCAAGAGCCCATTAGATGGTGATAAAGAATTACTCTTACTTTTCTGCTGTT
>NW_006409259.1:19652-21806 GCF_000296735.1 Chrysochloris asiatica | reverse complement strand
ATTACTCACTATAATCTGCCACTGTCTTGTAATGATTTAGGGCAACTTCACAATTCTGCAGAACATTGATTCCTGACAAATATCTGTATCCCTAAAACACAGGTATAGATATTATTAATATTATGACAATGTTACATTTGTAACAGATGTATTCAGATAAAAGAATATTTAATTTACAAACCAAAATCATCTGAGATATCATGCTTCCTCCGGCACTTCCAAAGGTATAATATATTAGTGCCTAAAGTTAAAAAGAAAACATATATATGTGTGTGTGTGTAAATATGCATCAACTTAAGCATTTTTTTTCCTGGCCCCCAAATGACCCTGGAGGCACTCCAAAATAAAAAAGAAATTTCATTCTTCTTCTCTATAAAGATGGCTGCCATTTATTGAGGGCTTACCAAGCTCTGGAGTCTGTGACAAAGATATTGTATAAGACATTTCACTTAATCATCATATAAGCCCTATGAAATATATTATTATCTGCCTTCAATGAAAAACTTTGAATATTTGAATATGCAGACATTAAAAAACATGTATTAGAATGTGGACTATTCCTCTGACTAGTGAAAGGTCAGCAGTTGGAAACTACCAGCTGTTTTGCGGGAGAAAGATGAGGCTTTCTGCTCCTGTAAAGATTTACAGCCTCAGAAACGCTGTACAGGGTCACTATGAGTCGGAACCGACTCCACGGCACATAATCACCACCAATTAGAAGGATCCCTTTTACTTAGAGTGGACTTTTCATTAATATTTATCTTTTTTTTTTTTTAAAGTCAGATTTGTTCTTGAAAAAATAGAATGACCTTACCTTGGCTTGATCATATTCCATTCCGATTCCATAAGAAGATAAAAATCCTAATGCCTAAAGCCCAAAAGAATAAGAAAAACTCAACAAATTCATTTATTTCACATTTATTCTTATCTATACTAAGTGATATTTTAAATTTCTACTCCATAGTGATTTGCCTTCTTAATTTAAATATAACAAAGTGTCTTTTTACACTTTGTTTTTTAAGGCTGCAAGCATTTGACAAAGGTTACAGGTTACAATAGGGAAGTTTATATAAATATGTGAAAACAGAGTAATGCTTACTGTACTTCAGTATAAATAATAACAATAAAACATTCCAAATGCTTCTATGTACTGTTGTTTTTTTGGAGTCCTTGTGTGATGCTGCAGGATAATGCACTAGATTTGGACCTAAAGCCGGTTTGGACCTCAAGGTCACTTTGGACCACAATGTTGGTATTTCAAGCTCACCAGCTACTCCTCGGAAATCCTATACAGGGTCGCTATGAGTCAGAACCGACTCAACAGCACTTAACAACAACACTTCCTTTTCTTGGCAATGAACAACTGTTTCTTTCCATATTTTTACATTTTTTAATTTGAATACTTTTCTTCATATTTAAAAAAATAAAATGTGACAAATGTAAAATTCCAAACAGTAAGAAATATTATTGAATAAAAAATGTATATCCCCCTTCATTGCTCCACCTCCACCCCAATAATAATTTTGTCAATGTCTTTTCAGACCATTTTCTAAGGATACACCAAAACTAACCAACTAAAAAATCTGTTCAGTGAAGTCTGTTCCAACTCATGGTGACCCTGCGTGTGTAGAGTAGGATTATATTCAATAGGGTTTTCAAGATTATGACCATTAGGATTCAGATTGCCTAGCCTTTATTCCCAGGTGCCTCGAGGTGGATTTGAATCTCCAACCATTTGCTTAATTGTTGTTGTTAGGTGCCCTCAAGTCAGTTCCTACTCATGACGACCCTACATAGCATTTCCAAGGAGCAGCAGCTGAGTTTGAACTGTAGACCTTGTGGTTCCAACTGACTTTGTGGTCCAGTGCATGATCCTACAGTGCCACACCAGGACTTCTGTTTAGGAGTCTAGTGTTTATTAGTAAATATTTCCTGATGAAGATTAAACACCACAGCTTTCAGTATAGGTTGCACCTTAGTGTAAAGAAAAAAAAAAAATCCTTATCACTGGAACAATAAATAACATTCACATAAATGGAGAAAAGATGTTAGTTGTCAAAATCCTCATTTTGCTTGTATCAACTATCAACACTCACAGAAGCAACAGTCAAGAAATCAAGTGACATATTGCACTAGACAAATCTGTTGCACAAG
>NW_006409259.1:17286-19552 GCF_000296735.1 Chrysochloris asiatica | reverse complement strand
AATAATAGTGGGAGATTTTAATACACCACTTTCAAATAAGGACAGAACAACCAGAGATAAACTCAACAAAGACACAGAGGAAGTAAATAACACAATCAATCAACTTGACCTCATAGATTTGTACAGAGCATTCAACCCAACAACAGTACAATACACACCAGAGCACATGGAACATTCTCCAGAATAGACCATGTGTTAGTCTGTCCCAATATATTAAAAAACATCAAAATACTACAAAGCATCTTTACATATTAGAAATCAACAATAGAAGGATCAAAGAAATAAAGTACATGGAAACTGAATAACACCTTGTTCAGTAGGACAAATGAAAAATGAAATTAAAAAATTCCTAGAAACAAATCAGAATGAAAACACAACATATCAAAACCTTTGGTACACAGCAAAAGCAGTGTTGAAAGGGCAATTTACAGCAATAAATGCACCCATCCAAAAAGAAGAAAGAACCAAAATCAACACATTAACACAACATTTCCAACAGTTAGAAAAATACCAGTAAAGTAAACTTACAGTCACCAGAAGAAAAGAAATAATAAAGATTAGAGCAGAAATAAATGAAATAGAAAACAGAAAAACAATAGAATCAATAAGACAAGAAGTTGGTTCTTTGAAAGGGTTAATAAAATCAACAGAACATTGGCAAATGTAACAAAATAAAAAAGAGAGAAGACATAAATAGCATGCATAAGAAATCACATGGGTAATGCCACAACAGAACCAATGGAAATAAAAAGGATAATAAAGAATACTATGAAAAGTTGTACTCCAACAAATTTGAAAATCTAGGAAATGGATACATTTTTATAAAACATGACCTACCTAAACTTACACAGAGTGAAGTAAAAACCTTGAACAGACCTATAATAAAAGAAAAAATTGGTCAGGTCATCCAAAAACTCCCAACCAAAAAAAAGTCCAGGTGCACATAGCCTTACTGGTGAGTCTTACAAAACATTTGGAGAAGAGCTGACACCAGTGTTAGTCAAACTATTCCATACTATAGAAAAGGATGGGAAACTCCCTAGAACATTTTATGAAACAAGTATTATCCTCATACCCAAACCAGGGAAGGACATCACTGAAATAGAAAATAATAGCCCAATATTCCTCATGAACATAGATGCAAAATTCTCATTAAAATCCTAGCAACAGAATTCAACAATATATCAAAAATAATAATATATTATAATGAAGTGGGATTCACGCCAGGGATGCAAGGAAGGTTCATTATTACAAACACAATCGACATAATTCACCATATAAATTTTAAGAAGTCAAAGAACCACATGACCATATCTATTGGTGCAGAAAAGGCTTTGACAAAATCCAAAAACATTCTTGGTAAAAACATTAAACAAAGTAGGACTTGATGGGGAATTCCAGGACATAATTAAGAGCATATACACAAAACCAACAGCCAACATCACTTTGAAAGGAGAAAACTTGAAAATATTCCCACTGTGAACAGGTACTAGACAAGGATGCCCTTTACCACCACTCCTATTCAATATTGTGTTGGAAGTCTTAGCCAGAGAAATAAGACAAGAAAGGGAAATCAAAGGCATCCACATTGGCAAAGGAGAAGTAAAACTCTCTTTACTCTCATATGATGTGATTCTATACACAGAAAATCCCAAAGATTCAGCAAAAAAAAAAACAAAAAAAAAAACTATTGGAACTGACTGAAAGATTCAACAAAGTGACAGGATACAAGATCAATATACAAAAATCAGCTGGATTCCTCTATACTAATAAAGACAGCTCTGAAAAGGAAGTTAGGAACACAACACCATTTACAATGACTACCCAAAGGTTGAAATACTTAGGAATAAATCTAACTAGAGTGACAAAAGACCAGTAAAAGAAAATTACAAAACACTACTGTTGTGAGGTACCCATTGAATTGGTTCCTTTTTACAGTGACATTGTTTAGAGTTTCCAAGGAGTGGCAGGTGAATTTGAATTGACAACTTTGGGATTCAAACTGACTTTGCATCCAGTGCATTATCCCACAGCACCATATTAGGACTCCTATGTTGTTGTTGTTGTTAAGTGCTGTCGAGTCAGTTCTGACCCATAGTGACACTGATCAGGGTTTCCGAGGCCGTAAATTTTTATAGGAGCAGAAAGCCTCATCTTTCTCCCACAGAGCAGGTGGTAGTTTTGGAATGCTTACCTTGTGGTTCACAGCCCGATTCGTAACCACTACACTACCAGAGAGCTCCTATAGGCAACCAAATTTACAAAA
>NW_006409259.1:5288-6706 GCF_000296735.1 Chrysochloris asiatica | reverse complement strand
CCAAGAGTCCACATTTGTAAGAAGCACTCAAGAGATATATATACTGCTGGCCCATGAACCACACTGCAAATGGCAACTCAGAACCAATTGCCTTCCAGTTGATTCTGACGCATAGCAAGGCTTTAGGAAAGAGTAGAACTAACTGCCCCATAAGTTTTCCAAAGCTGTAATCTTTATGGAAGCAGACTGCCACATCTTTCTCCTGTAGAGCAGCTGGTGAGTTCAAACTGGCGACCTTTAGGTTAGTAGTTGACAGCTTTGCCACTGAGCCACTGGGGCTCCTTATAAATGATAAAAGTCTAGTCAGTTAGAAATTTCTGGGCCCAAACTGAATTGTGCTAGTCACTGTAGGCTACGGTATCTTTTCATACTTGATGAAGCACAACTCTTCTTTCATTATTTCTTTTCTCCCCTAAAACATTTATTATTCTTACATCTCAATCATTCTAGATACATTTTTTAATCTGTTTTCCAACTATCATTAACATTACATATAGTAATGTTTTCATTTAATATATTTTGAAGATTTCTCTCTGCCAGTACATGCTGTGTAGACATAATAATTCTCTTTTATTAGTCACTTAGGCTATGATTAATATTATTATTAATTAATTAATTTTTAGCTGTTACTGAAAACATTGCAATCCTTGCACATGCACAGGCATATGTAGTTTTCTTGGACCAACAGAATTGGAATTGATGAGTAAAATTGGGTGAGCATTGAACATTTTGATAGGTTCCGCAAAATTGTCCCCCTAAGATGTTACACAAATTGGTCCTGGTGTGGCACTTTAGGATAAACCCTGGACTGCTAACTAAAGGATGGGCAGTTCAAATCTACCAGTCACTCCTTAGAAACCCTATACAAGTCACTATGAGTCAGAACCAACTCGATGGCATTTAACAACAACCGAAAGTATGAAATACCATTCCTCCACACTCTCAATAATAAATAGCATCAATCTTTGATTTTTTTTAAGTTTTCCCAATATAATAGAAAAAACCAACCCTGCTGTTTTATTAGAATTTCCCATATTGCTAGTGAGTTTGAATATTTTTTATTAGCCATTTAATTTCTTCTGTCATTGGCCTATCCATATCCTTTACCCATTATATTAGATTTATTAACATTTTCTTATTGATATATAAATTTTTATATACTTTTGGACATTGTCATTTGTTAGCTACATATTTGATAACTCTTCTCTAAGTCTTGCCTCTTATCATTGATTATACTGTTTCATTATATCAAAATCTTAATTTTTTATAGTAAAATTTGTCAAAGTTTTCTTATAGAATGAAAAAATCAATAATCCACCATTTTGTGACTTTTCTAAAATATTATCCCACCTGTTTTATATTTTACATGTGTGAAACTGCTTATTGCATGTCTTCATAGCTGACTTCTCAGATTATGT
>NW_006409259.1:3263-4873 GCF_000296735.1 Chrysochloris asiatica | reverse complement strand
GTTGAGTGCTTATCCTATAGCACCACACCAGGTTGTGAAAAGTCAGAATCAACTTGATGGTCAAAGAAGGAAAATTGCTGTTGTTCCTCAGGATGAAAACCATGTTCATTTGCACAGTAGAAGCCAACATCAGCAATACAAGCTTGACTAATAATTCGAGGAAGGTAGTGGAGGGAGAAGTGGAGAATACCATAGTATATTCAGAATGAAATGAAATAAATGTCTCTTATAGGGAAAGTCTGTGGCAGAGATTACTGGCTGTTTCCTCGGACTTCCCTTCGTCTAGAATAAGAGAACCCTTGATTTGTTGCTAAGCAGTAATGACTATAAGGTTGATCCATAAGAAGTTGATGATGTGGTAGGTCAAAAAGTTAAATAGCAGCAAGTCTATGGTTTAATTTCTTACATTTTCCAACCTCCTCAGCAGTCAGGTATGAGCATGTGACTAAGTTCTGACCGATATATGTGAGTAACAGTGATGTGAGCAACTTCCAGGTCATGCTCTTAATGATGTGCTTCCTTTTGCATCTTTCTCCTTTCTACTGGTTGGAATGTCAAGCCATCTTGGAAAATGCAGACAAACACACCATCCTTAAGATGGCAGAGGCACAAAACAGAGAGTTTTAGTCCCTGATGGCTTCATAGAGCAGAACTACCGTCATAACTTGAATTTAAACACTAGGAAAAACCATAGGTCTTTTTAAGTCTCTGTAATTTTAGGTCTCAGTCATACCCAACTAAATCTAAACCTTAAATCAGTGGTTCTCAAAATATAATCTGTGGATCCCTCAGAACTGTAAGACCCTTTAGGCAGGTCTGTGAGGTCAAAGCTAGTTTTATAACAATGCAAAGATATTATTTACCCTTTTTCATCATGTTGATGTTTGCATTGGTGTTGCAAGAGCAATAATAAGTAAAAATGCGAACATTTTAGCATGCATCACCAGACAGTAAAGAGATGTGCAAAATTTAAAATAGAGCTACTCTTCTCATGACATGTTTCATAAAATATAGATATTTAGTTCACAAAGACAATGTTCTGCAGCCTTCTTTGATGAGTAGCGTCTAGGATTTTCAAAGCTCACAAGCAGCCATTTGAGATGTAGCTACCTATTGGTCTCTCCATGAATGGAAGAAAGAAGCGTGATGAAAACTGAAGAGGCTTGGAATCAACTATCCAATGAACTAATGGAACACGTGAACATCAGTCTTCATGACTCTGAGACGAGAATTAGGTGGTGCCAGCTACAATTTCCAAGTACTCTGAAAAGAATCACATTAGAGGGTCCTGGAGAGAGTAGAGAAAATATGGAACAAACTCAAAATTTGAAAAAAAAAAAAAAAAAAAAAAAAGACTAGACTTACTGATCAGAAAAAGATTGGAGGAACCTGAGATTATGATCCTCAATCCCCCTTCAGGCCTGGAAAGGAAATCACCCTTTTGGCCAAATTTTCAGCCAAGCAGTTTTTATTGTTAAGTGCTGTTGAATTAGTTCAGAACTATTGTTGTTGTTAAGTGCCGTTGAGTAGATTCTGACCCCTAGCGACCCTGCATAGTGTTTCTGAGGCTGTAAATCTTTAAGGGAGCAGAAAGTCTCATCTTTCGCCCG
>NW_006409259.1:0-1001 GCF_000296735.1 Chrysochloris asiatica | reverse complement strand
GTATGATGTTCTTGATGTCATCCCACAACTCTTCTGGTCTTCGGTCTTCAGTATTTAATGTATCAAATCTGTTCTTCAAATGATCTCTAAATTCAGGTGGGATAAATTCAAGGTCATGTTTTGCTTTCGTGGACTTGTTTTCATTTTCTTCAGCTTCAGTTTGAATTTGCATTTTAGTAATTGATGGTCTGTTCCACAGTCTGCCCTTGGCCTTGTTTTCACTGATGATATGGAGCTTTTCCATCTTCTCTTTCCACAGATGTAGTCAGGTTGATTTCTATGTATTTCATCTGGCGAGGTCCATGTGTATAGTCGTCTGTTATGCTGTCTAAAGAAGGTATTTGAAATGAACAAATCATTGATGTTGCAGAATTCTATCATGCATTCTCCAGCATCATTTCTATCACCAATGGCAAATGGTCCTTCCTCTTTGCTCCCAACCTTTGCATTCCAATCACTAGTAATGAGCAATACATCTTGATTACATGTTTGATCGATTTCAGATTGAAGAAGTTGGTAAAATTCTTCTAATTCATCCTCACTGGCTTTAGTGATTGGTGCATAAATTTGAATAATAGTGGTATTAACTGGGCTTCCCTGTAGGCACATGTATATTATCCTATCACTTATAGCATTGTACCTCATGATTGATCTGGATGTGTTCTTTTTGACGATGAATGCAACACCATTCCTTTTCAATTTTGCCATTCCCAGCATAGTAAACCATGTGGTTGTCAGATTCAAAATGGCCAATACCAGTCTATTTCAGCTCACTAATGCCTAAGATATCGATGTTGATGAGTTCCATTTCATTTTTGACAACTTCCAATTTTCCCAGATTCATATTTCGTATATTCCATGTTTACAGCTCTTTCTCTTAATTTTGAGTTGTGGCTACCATAGCGACCCTTTATATAGGGTTTCTGAGGAGCAGCTGATGAGCTTGAACTGTCAAGCTTGTGACTCAAACCGGCTTTGCAATCCAGTGCATTAACCCACAG
>NW_006409258.1:119410-119982 GCF_000296735.1 Chrysochloris asiatica | reverse complement strand
TGGATGAACCTTGAGGAAATTATGCTGAGTGAAATTAGTCAGACACAAAAAGAAAAATACTGCATAGGACCACTATTGTAAAGGACTAAGAAAAATAAATTATACTGAAAGGGGGCAGGGAGAGGCCTTTGTTAGGGATTAGGAAATTGATGAAGGGGGGAGGGAGGGAGGGCAGAGTGCAGGGTGGGGTTTGGGCACAGCAGAGATGGGGTGCGAGGGAGGGGCCAATATAGAGGGAGGGAGAGGGAATGGGAAAAACGGGGCAGCTGGGGGAACAATTGGACATAAGTGAAAGGGCCGAAGGGAACAGACATAAGGTAAGATATATACACAATCTTGGAACGGCAGGGCTCTGAGATACAGGGACTGAGTCATGATTGGAATGGGGGGTATCATGATAGGATGCGGGAATGTCTCTTTATTACGTGACTAACCAAGGGGCGGGAGTTCTAGTCTGTGTTACAGGTCAAAAGCTCGCCAGTATAGATTCCAGCCTGACTAATTCGACCCTATAGCGAGCGGACAGCCACTTCTCCATCTTTGGAGCGAGCGTGCCTGAGGGAGCCAGCATT
>NW_006409258.1:116693-118125 GCF_000296735.1 Chrysochloris asiatica | reverse complement strand
TAAACTTTCACTCAATGCAAAATAAAAACATTTAATTAAAAAAAAAAAAAAAAAAGACACCTCTAACATGTAGCTAGCATGAATATTTTGGACTGATCTGCCATGTAGGTAACTCTCAGTATATGGACTTGTTGGACACATCTGCCATGTAGCTAGAACTCTGCATATGGAAATGTTGCACTACCCTTCCATGTAGCTAGCTCTCTATATATAGATATGATGGACTCATCTGTCTTTTAGGTAGATCTCGATATATGGATATGTTGCACTACCCTGCCATGTAGCTAGCTTCCTGTATATGAACATATTGGACTTGTCTGCCAGATAGCTAGCTCTAAGTATATGGACATGTTGGACTCATCTTTCATGTAGCAAGTATCCTGTATATGGACATGTTGGACTACTCTGCCATGTAGGTAGCTCTCAGTATATGGACACGTTGGGCACATCTGTCATGTAACTAGAACTCTGAATTGGGAAATGATGCACTAGTCTGCCACGTAGCTAGCTCTCTGTATATGGACATTTTGGACTCGTATGACTTGTAGCTAGCTCTCTATACATGGATTTGTTGGATTGATCTGCCATGTAGATAGCTCAATGTATATGAACATATTGGACATGTCTGTCATGTACTTAGCTCTCAGTATATGGACACATTGGACACATCTGCTATGTAACTATTACCCTGTATATGGACAAGTTGGACTGATCTGCCATGTAGCTAGTAACATGTATATGCACATATTGGACTACTCTTCCATGTAGATAGCTGTCAGCATATGGATATGTTGGACTCATCTGCCATGTAGCTAGTATCCTGTACATGGACATGATGAACTACTCTGCCATGTAGCTAGATCATAGTATATGGACATGTTGGTCATATCTGCCATGCAGCTAGAACTCTGTATATGTAAATGTTGCACTACCCTGCCATGTAGTTAGCTCTCTGTATATGAACATATTGGACTTGTCTGTCATGTAGCTAGCTTTCAGTATACGGACATGTTGGAATCATCTGCTATGTAGCTAGAACTGTGCATATGGAAATGTTGCACTACACTGCCATGTAGCTAGGTCTCTGTATATAGACATGTTGGATTCCTCTGACTTGTAGCTAGCCCTCTAAATATAGACATGTCGGACTCTTCTGTTGTGGGGCTAACTCTCAGTATATGGATATGTTTGTCTCATCTGCCATGTTGGTAGTACTCTGTATATGGAAATGTTGCACTACCCTGACATGCAGCTAGCTCTCTCTATATAGACAAGTTGGACTCATCTGCATTGTATCTTGAACTCAGTATATGGAATTGTTGCACTACCCTGCCATTTAGTTAGCTCTCTGTATATAGAGCTTTTGGACTCGTCGTCCATGTAGCTAGCTCTATGTTCATGGATATGTTGGACTGATCTGCCAAACACTTAG
>NW_006409258.1:113902-115678 GCF_000296735.1 Chrysochloris asiatica | reverse complement strand
CTGATCTGCCCAGTAGTTAGCTCTCTGTATATGAACATATTGTACTTGTGTGCCATTTAGGTGGCTCTTTTTATAGGAACACATTGTATACATCTGCCACGTAGCTAGTACCCTGAATATGGATATGTTGGACAACTCTGCTATGTATATAGCTCTCAGTATATGGACACTTTGGACACATCTGCCATGTAGCTAGCACCTTGAATATGGAAATGTTGCACTACCCTGCCATTTAGTTAGATCTCTGTATTGAGAGATGTTGGAGTCATCTGCCTTGCAGCTAAAACTCTGTATATGGAAATGTTGGACTACACTGCAATGTAGTTAGATCTCTGTATATAGACAAGTTGGATCCATCTGCCTTGTAGCTAGAACTCTGAATATGGAAATGTTCACTACCCGGCCAAGTACCTACCTCTCTGTATATAGACAAGTTGGACTCATTTGCCTTGTAGCTAGAACTCTGTATATGCAAATCTTGTACTACCCTGCTATGTACCTACCTCTCTGTATATAGATATGTTTGATTCATCTGCCTTGTAGCTAGCCCTCTAAATATGCACATGCTGGACTCATCTGCAATGTAGCTAACTCTCAGTATATGGACATGTTGGACTCATCTGCCATGTTGCTAGTACTCTGTATATGGAAATGTTGCACTACCCTGCCATTTAGCTAGCTCTCTCTATATGGACATTTTAAACTCGTCTGTCATCTAGCTAGGTCTCTGTACATGGATATGTTGGACTGATCTGACAAGAAGGTAGCTCTCTGAATATGAACATATTGGAATTTTCTGCCATGTAGGTGGCTTTCAGTATATGGACACGTTGGACACATCCGTCATGTACCTAGTAACCTGATAATGGACATGTTTGACTACTCTGCCAAGTAGATAGCTCTCAGTATATGCACAACTTGGACACATCTGACATGTTGCTAGAACTCTGTATATGGAAATGTTGCACTACCCTGACATGTAGTTAGATCTCTGTATATAGACATGTTGGACTCATCTGCCGTGTAGCTAGAAATCTGTATATGGAAATTTTGCATTGCCATTTCATATAACTAGTTCTCTGTGTATTGACATTTTTTACTCGTTTGCCATGCAGATGGCTCTCTGTACATGGGTATTTTGGACTGATTGGCCAAGTAGGTACCCCTCTGTATAAGAACATATTGGATTTGTCTGCCATATAGCTAGCTCTCAGTATGTGGACACGTTGGACACATCTGCATGTAGCTAAAACTCTGTATATGGAAGTGTTTCACTTCTCTGCCATGTAGATAGAACACTATATATGGAAATGTTGCACTACACTGCCATGCAGCTAGCGCTCTGTATATAGACAAGTTGGACTCTTCTGACTTTTATTTAGAACTCTGATTATGGAAATGTTGCACTACCCCGCCATGTATTTAGCTCTCTGTATATGAACATTTTGGACTCATCTGACATGTCCTAGCTCTCTATACATGACTATGTTGAAGTGATCTGCCAAGTATGTAGCTCTCTGTATATGAACATATTGGACATGTCGACCATGTATATGGACACATAGGGCACATCTGCCATGTAGCTAGAAGACTATATATGGAAATGTTGCACTACACTGCCATGTAGCTACCTCTCTGTATATAAACAAGTTGGACTCATCTGCCTTGTAGCTAGAACTCTGTCTATGGACATGTTGCACTACCCTGCCAAGTAGGTAGCTCTCTGTATATGAACATATTTTACTTGTCTGCCATGTAGCTAGCTCTCAGTATATG
>NW_006409258.1:113088-113802 GCF_000296735.1 Chrysochloris asiatica | reverse complement strand
TATGGACATGTTGCACTACCCTGCCAAGTAGGTAGCTCTCTGTATATGAACATATTTTACTTGTCTGCCATGTAGCTAGCTCTCAGTATATGGACATGATGGATTCATCTGCCATGTAGCTATTACCCTGTATATGGACATGTCAGACTGCTCTGTCATGTAGCTAGTTCTCTGTATATGGACATTTTGGAAACATCTGTCATATAGCCAGAACTCTGAAAATGGACATGTTGGTGTACTTTGCCATGTAGCTAGTTTTCTGTTTGTTGCCAATTTGTACTCATCTGTCTTGTAGCTATAACACTGTATATGGAAATGTTGCACTACCTGCCATGTAGTTAACTCTCTGTAAATGGACATTTTGGACTCATCTGACATGTAGCTACCTCTCTACGCATGGATATGTTACACTGATCTGCCAAGTAGCTAGCTCTCTGTATATGAACATATTGGAGTAGTCTGCCATGTAGCTAGCTCTCAGTATATGGACACGTTGGATACATCAGCCATGTAGCTAGAACTCTGTACATGGATACGTTGGAATGATCTGTCAAGTAGGTAGCCCACTATATATGAACATATAGGACTTGTCTGCCCTGTAGGTGTCTCTCAGAATATAAACACGTTGAACACATCTGCCATGTAACTACTATCCTGAATATGGACATGTTGGACTACTCTGCCATGTAGCTAGCTCTCAGTATATGGAAACGT
>NW_006409258.1:108928-109453 GCF_000296735.1 Chrysochloris asiatica | reverse complement strand
CTCTGTATATGGAAATATTGCCCTACCCTACCAGGTAGTTAGATCTCTATATATAGATAGGTTGGACTCATCTGCCTACTAGCTAGAAATCTTTATATGGAAATGTTACACAACACTGCCATGTAGCTAGCTCTCTATATATGGACATTTTGTACTCGTCTGCCATGTAGCTAGCTCTCTGTATATGGATATGTTGGACTGATCTGCCAAATAGGAAGCTCTCTCTAAATAAACATATTGAACTTGTATGGCTTGTGGGTGGTTCTCAGTATATGGACACATGGAATATATCTACCATGTAGTTAGTACCTTGAATATGGACATGTTGGACTGCTCTGCCATGCAGTTAACTCTCAGTGTATGGACACGTTGGACACATTTGCCATGTACCTAGAACTCTGTATAAGGAAATGTTGCACTACTCTGCCAAGTAGCTAGCTCTCTGTATATGGACATCTTTGACTCGTCTGCCATGTATTCAACTCTATGTGCATGGATTTGTTGGACTGATCTGCCAAGTAGATT
>NW_006409258.1:105480-107819 GCF_000296735.1 Chrysochloris asiatica | reverse complement strand
GAACTCTGTATATGGAAATGTTGCACTACCGTGCCATGTAGCTAGCTCACTGTACATGGACATTTTGGACTCGTCTGCCAAATAGGTAGCTCTCAATATATGGACGCCTTGTACACATCTGCCATGTAGATAGAACTCTGTATATGGAATTGTTGCACTACCATGCCATGTAGCTAGCTCTCTGTTTATGGACATGTATGACTCGTCTGCCATGTAGCTAGCTCTCTACATAGATATGCTACACTGATCTGCGAAGTAGGTAGATCTCTGTTTATGAACATATTGGACTTGTCTGCCATGTAGCCAGTTCGCAGTACATGGACATGTTGAACACATCTGCAATATACCTAGAACTGTGTATAGGGAAATGTTGCACTACTTAGTCATGTATCTAGCTCTCTGTATATAGACAAGTTGGACTCATTTGCCCTGTAGCTAGAACTCTATATATGGAAATGTTTCACTACCCTGCCCTGTACCTAGCACTCTGTTTATAGACATGTTGGACTCATCTGCCTTATAACTAGCCCTCTAAATATGCACATGCTCGAATCATCTGCCATGTAGCTAACTCTCAGTATATGGACATGTTGGATTCATCAGCCATGTTGCTAGTACTCTGTATTTGGAAATGTTGCACTACCCTGCCATGTAGCTAGCTCTCTGTATATGAACATTTTGGACTCGTCTGACATGTGGCTATCTCTCAGTATATGGACATGTTGGACAAATCTGCCATGTAGCTAGTACCCTGTATATAGACATATTGCACTACTCTGCCATGTAGCTAGCTCTTTGTATATCGACAAGTTGGACTCATCTGCCTTGTAGCTAGAACTCTTTATATAGAAATGTTGCACTACTCTTCCATGTATCTAGCTCTCTGTATATAGACGAGTTGGATTCATGTGCCTTGTAGCTAGAACTCTGTATATGGAAATTTGCAATACCCAGTCATGTAGATAGCTCTCTGTTTATGGACATTTTGGACTCGTCTGCCATTACGCTAACTCTCTGAACATGAATATGTTGGACTGAACTGTCAAGTAAGTAGCTCTCTATATATGAACATATTGGACTTGTCTTCCATGTAGCTAGCTCTCAGTATATGAATATGTTGGACACATCTGCCATATAGCTACAACTTTTTGTATTGAAATGTTGCACTACCCTGCCATGTAGCTACACTCTGTATATAGACAAGTTAGACTCATCTGCCCCGTAGCTAGAACTCTCTATATGGAAATGTTGCACTACCCTGCCATATACCTAGCTCTCTCTATATAGACATGTTGGACTCATCTGCCTTGTTGCTAGCCCTCTAAATATGGACATGCTGGACTCATCTTCCATGTAGCTAACTCTCAGTATATGTATATGTTGGACTCATCTGCCATATTGCTAGTACTCAGTATATTTAAATGTTGAACTACACTGCCATGTAGCTATCTCTCTGAATGTGGACATTTTGAACTTGTCTGCCATGTAGCTAGCTCTCTGTACATGGATATGTTGCACTGATCTGCCAAGTAGGTAGCTCTCTGAATATGAACATATTATACTTGTTTACCATGTAGCTAGCTCTCAGTATATGGACACATTGAACACATCTGCCATATAGCGAGAACTCAGTATATAGACATGTTGGACTACTCTGCCATTGAGCTAGCTCTAAATTTATTAACACTTCAGAATCATCTGCCTTGTAAATTGAACTCTGTATATGGAATTGTTGCACAACCCTGACAATTAGCTAGCTCTCTGTATATGCACATTATGGACTCGTCTGCCATGTAGCTGGCTCTCTGTACATGGATATGTTGGACAGATCTGACAAGTAAGTAGCTTGTGTGTACATGTATATGTACACACAACATATTGGACTTGTGTGTCATGTAGCCATCTATCAGTATATGGAAATGTTGTATGCACCTGCAATGTAGCTAGAACCCTGAATATGGACATGCTGGAGTTCTCGGCCATCTAGCTAGCTCTCTGTATATAGACAATTTGCACTCATAGGCCTTGTAGCTAGAACACTGTATGTGGAAATGTTGCTGTACCTTGCCATGTAGCTAGTTCTCTGTATAGGGACATTTTTGACTCCTCTGCCATGTAGCTAGCTCTCTGTACATGGATATTTTGGACTGATCTGCCAAGTAGGTAGCTCTCTGTATATGAAAATATTGGACTTGTCTGCCATGTAGCTATTTCTCAGTATATGAAAATGTTGCACTACCCTGCCATGAAGCTAGCTCTCTGTATATGGACATTTTGGACTCATCTGCCATGTATCTAGCTCTCTCTACATGGATATGTTTGACCAATATGCCACGTAG
>NW_006409258.1:101445-104815 GCF_000296735.1 Chrysochloris asiatica | reverse complement strand
GGACCCATGTGCCATGTAGCTAGTTCTCTGTACATGGATATGTTGAACTGATCTGCCAAGTAGGTAGCTCTCTGTATATGAACATACTGGACTTGTCTGCCATGTAGCTAGCTCTCAGTATATGGACATGTTGGACTCATCTGCCATGTAGCTAGTATACTGTACATATACATTTTGGACTACTCTGACATGTAGCTAGCTCTCAGTATATGGACATGTTGGACACATCTGCCATGTACCTAGAACTCTGTATATGGGAATGTTGAACTAGCCTGCCATGTAGTTAGCTCTCTGTATATAGTCAAGTTGCAGTCATCTGCCTTGTAGCTAGAACTTCGTATATATAAATGTTTCATTGGCCTGCCATGTAGGTAGCTCTCTGTATGTGGACATTTAGGACTCGTCTGACTTATAGCTACCTCTCTGTACATGGATATGTTGTATAGATCTGCCAAGTAGGTAGCTCTCTGTATATGAACATATTGTACTTTTCAGCCATGTATCTAGCTCTCAGTACATGGACATGTTGGACTCCTCTGTGATGTAGCTAGTGCCCTGTGTATGGACATGTTGTACTACACTGCCATGTAGCTAGCTCTCAGTAAATGAACACGTTGGACACATCTGCCATGTAGCTCAAACTCTATATATGGAAATGTTGCACTATTCTGCCATGTAGCTAGCTCTCTGTATATAGACAAGTTGGACACATCTGCCTTTTACCTAGAACTCTGTATATGGAAATGTTGCACTACACTGCCATGTGGATAGCTCCCTTTGTATGGACATTTTGGACTAGTGTGCCATGTAGCTAGCTATCTGTACATGGATATGTTGGCCTTATCTGACAAGTATGCGTCTCTCTGTATATGAACATATTGGACTTATCTGCCATGTAGGTAGCTCTCAGTATATGAACACCTTTTACACATCTGCCATGTAGCAACAACTCAGTATATGGAAATGTTGCAGTACCCTGCCATGCAGCTTGCTCTCTGTATATGGACATTTTGGACTTATCTGCCATGTAGCTAGCTCTTTCTACATGAACATGTTGGACTGATCTGCCAAGTAGGTAGCTCTCTGTATATGAACATATCGGGCTTGTCTGCCATGTAGGTGGCTCTCAGAATATGGACAAGTTGGACACATCTGCCATGTAACTAGCACCCTGAATATGGACATGTTGGACTACTCTGCCATGTAGCTAGCTCCCAGTATATGGACACCATGGACACATCTGCCATGTAGCTAGAACTCTGTATATGGAAATGTTGCACTACCCTGCCAT
This sequence comes from Chrysochloris asiatica, assembly GCF_000296735.1. Lineage (NCBI taxonomy): Eukaryota > Metazoa > Chordata > Mammalia > Afrosoricida > Chrysochloridae > Chrysochloris > Chrysochloris asiatica. The sequence goes on along the minus strand of NW_006409258.1, from coordinate 103,524 downwards.
GTAGTTAGCTCTCTGTATATAGACAAGTTGCAGTCATCTGCCTTGTAGCTAGATCTCTGTATATATAAATGTTTCATTGGCCTGCCATGTAGCTAGCTCTCTGTACATCGACATGTTGGACTCATCTGACATGTAGCTAGCTCTCTATACATGGATACGTTCGATTGATCTGCCAAGTAGGTAGCTCTCAGTATATGAACATATTGGACTTATGTGCCATGTAGCTAGCTTTCAGTATATGCACAAGTTGGACACATCTGCCATGTAGCTTGAATTCTGTATATGGAAGTGTTGCACTACTCTGTCATATAGTTAACTTTCTGTATATAGACTAGTTGGACTGATCTGCCTTGTAGCTCGAAATCTGTATATAGAAATGTTGTATTACCCTGCCATGTAGCTAGCCCTCTGTACATGGACATTTTGCACTCGTTTGAAATTTAGCTACCTATCTGTACAAGAATATGTTGGATTGATCTGCCAAGTAGGTAGCTTTCTGTATATGAACATATTGGACTTTTCAGCCATGGAGCTAGCTCTCAGTATATGGACATGTTGGACTCCTCTTCGATGTAGCTCTTATCCTGTATATGGTCGTGTTGTACTACTCTACAATATAGCTATTTCTTAGTATATGAACACGTTGGACATATCTGCCATGTAGCTAGAACTCTGTATACGGAAATGTTGCACTACCCTGCCATGTGGATAGCTCCCTATATAAGGATAATTTGGACTTGTCTGCTATATAGCTAGCTTTCTGTACATGGATATGTTTGACTGATCTTACGAGTATGTAGCTCTCTGTATATGAACATATTGGACTTGTCTGCCATGTTGGTGGCTCCCAGTATATGGAGAAGTTAGACTGGACACATCTAACATGTAACTATTATCCTGAATATTGTCACTTTGGGCACATCTGCCATGTACCAAGAACTGTGTATAGGATATTTTGCACTACTCTGTCATGTATATGGATATTTTGGATTCGTCTGAGAAGTAGCTAGATCTCAGTATTTGGTCATGTTGGACTCATCTGCCATGTAACTAGCATCCTTTATATGAACATGTTGGACTACATTGTCATGTAGCTAGCTCTCAGTATATGGACACGTTGGATACATCTGACATGTAGCTAGAACTCTGTATATGGAAATGTTGCATTCCCTACCATGGATATAACTCTCTGTACATGGATATGTTGGACTGATCAGCCAAGTAGGTAGCTCTCTGTATATGAACATATTGGACATGTCTGACGTGTAGCTAGCTCTCAGTATATGGACATGTTGGACTCATCTGACATGTAGCTAGTACCCTGTATATGGAAACTTTGCACTACCCTGCCATGCAGGTAGCTCTTTGTATATAGACAAGTTGGACTCATCTGCCATGTACCTAGAACTCTGTATATGGAAATTTAGCACTATCTTCCCATGTAGCTATCTCTGTGTATTTAGACAAGTCGACATCATCTGCCTTGTAGCTAGAACTCAGTATATGGAAATGTTGCACTACACTGCCATGTAGCCAGCTTTCTTTATATGGACATTTTGGACTTGTCTGCCATGTAGCTAGCTCTTAGTATATGGACATGTTGGAATCATCTGCCATTTAGCTACAACCCTGTATATAAACATATTGTTCTTGTCTGCCATGTAGCTAGTTCTCAGTATATGGACACATTGGACACATCTGCCATGTAGCTAGAACTTTGTATATGGAAATGATGCACTACCCTGCCATGGAGCTAACTCTTGGTATATGGACATGTTGGACACATCTGCCACGTAGCTAGAACTTTGTATATGGAAATGATGCACTACCCTGCCATGGAGTTAACTCTTGGTATATGGACATGTTGGACACATCTGCCACGTAGCTAGAACTTTGTATATGGAAATGATGCACTACCCTGCCATGTTGGTGGCTCCCAGTATATGGAGAAGTTAGACTGGACACATCTAACATGTAACTATTATCCTGAATATTGTCACTTTGGGCACATCTGCCATGTACCAAGAACTGTGTATAGGATATTTTGCACTACTCTGTCATGTATATGGATATTTTGGA
>NW_006409258.1:99317-99699 GCF_000296735.1 Chrysochloris asiatica | reverse complement strand
TCCTGAATATTGTCACTTTGGGCACATCTGCCATGTACCAAGAACTGTGTATAGGATATTTTGCACTACTCTGTCATGTATATGGATATTTTGGACTACTCTGTCATGTATATGGATATTTTGCACTACTCTGTCTCGGTATATGGACATGCTGGACTCATCTGACATGTAGCTAGTACCCTGTATATGGAAATGTTGCACTACCCTGCCATGTAGCTAGCTCTCTATATATAGACAAGTTGAACTCATCTGCCATGTAGCTAGAACTCTGAATATGGAAATGTAGCACTATCCTGCCATGTAGCTAGCTCTCTTTATATAGACAAGTTGGAATCATCTGCCTTGTACTAGAACTCTGTATATGGAAATGATGCACTACCCT
>NW_006409258.1:77752-80200 GCF_000296735.1 Chrysochloris asiatica | reverse complement strand
TGTCCATATACTGAGAGCCACCTACAGGGCAGACAAGTCCAATATGTTCATATACAGAGAGCTACCTACTTGGCAGGTTAACGCAACATTTACATATATAGAGTTCTTGATACAAGGCAGATGAGTACTAATTGTCTATATACAAAGAGCTAGCTACATGGCAGAGTACTCCAACATATCCATACTCAGGTTTCTGCACATATGGCATATGTTTTCAATGTGTCCATATACTGAGAGCAGGCTACAATGCAGACAAGTCCAATATTTTCATATACAGAGAACTACCTACTTTGCAGTTCAGTGTAACTTATCCATGTAAAGAGAGCTAGCTACATGGCAGATGAGTCAAAAATGTCTATATACAGAGAGCTAGCAACATGTCAGGGTAGTGCAACATTTCCATAAACAGAGTTCTAACTACAAGGCAGATGAGTCCACGTTGTCTATATTCAGAGATCTAACTACATGCATGGTAGTGCAACATTTCCATATACAGAGTTCTAGCTACAAGGCAGATGAGTCCAACTTGTCTATATACAGTGAGCTAGCTACATGGCAGAGTAGTGCAACATTTCCATATACAGAAATCTAGCTACATGACAGATGTGTCCAAGGTGTTCATATTCTGAGAGATAGCTACATGGCAGAGTAGTCCAATTGTTCACATTCAGGGTAGTAGCTACATGGCAGATGTGTCCAAAGTGTCCATATAATGACAGACACCTACAAGGCAGACATGTCAAATATGTTCATATACAGAGAGCTAGCTATATGGCAGACAAGTCCAAAATATCCATATGCAGAGAGCTAGCTACATGGTAGGGTAGTGCCACAAATCCATATAAAGAGTTCTAGCTACAAGGCAGATGAGTCCAACTTGTCTATATACAGAAAGCTAGCTACATTTCAGAGTAGTGCATCATTTCCATATAAAGAGTACTAGCTACATGATAGATGTGTCCATAGTGTCCATATATGGGGACTAGCTACATGGCAGAGTAGTCCAACTTGTCCACATTCAAGGTAGTAACTACATGCCAGATGTTTTCAAAATGTCCATATAATGACAGCCACCTACAGCGCAGAGAAGTCAAATATGTTCATATACAGAGAGCTACCAACTTGGTAGATCAGTCTAACATATCCATATACTCAGAGCTAGGTACCTGGCATTATAGTACAACATGTCCATATACTGAGAGCTAGCTACATGGCAGACAATTCCAATATGTTCATATACAGAGTGCTTCATACTTGGCAGATCAGTCCAACATACCCATGCACAGAGAGCTAGCTACATGTCAGACAAGTCCAAAATGTCCGTATATAGAGAGGTAGTTACATGGCAGGGTAGTGCAACATTTCCATATACAGCGTTCTAGCTACAAGGCAGATGAGCCCAACTTCTCTATATACAGAGAGCTAGCTACATGGCAATGTAGTGCAACATTTCCATATACAGAGTTCTAGCTACATGGGTGATGTGTCCAATGTGTCCATATACTGAGAGCTAGCTACATTGCAAAGAAGTACAATATCTTCATATACAGAGAGCTACCTATTTGTTAGTTGAGTCCAACATATCCATGTACAGAGAGCTAGCTACATGGCAGATGAGTACAAAATTTCCATATACAGAGAGCTAGCCACATGGAAAGGTAGTGAAACATTTCCAAATTCAGAGTTCTAGCTAAAAGGCATGAGAGTCCAACTAGTCTATATACAGAGAGCTAGCTGCATGGAAGAGTAGTGCAATATTTCCATATACAGAGTTTGAACTACGTGGCAGATGTGTCCAATCTGTCCATACACTGAGAGTTAGCTACATGGCATATACAGAGTTCGAGCTTCATGGCACATGTGTCCAACATGTCCATATACTGAGAGCCACCTGTAGGACAGACAAGTCCAATATGTTCATATAGAGAGAACTACCCACTTGGCAGATCAGTCAAACATATCCATGTACAAAGAGCTAGCTATATGGCAGTCGAGTCCAAAATGTTCATATACAGAAAGCTAGCTACATGGCAGGGTATTGCAACATTTCTATAGACAGAGTTCTTGCTACAAGACAGATGATGCCAACTTGTCTATATACAAAGAGCTAACTACATGGCAGAGTAGTGCAACATTTCGATAAACAGAGTTCTAGCTACATGGCAGATGTGTCCAACGTGTCCATATACTGAGAGTTAGCTATATTGCAGACAATTCCAATATGTTCATATACAGAAAGCTAAATGCTTGGCAGTTCTGTTCAACATAAGCATGTACAGAGAGCTATCTACATGGCAGATGAGTCCAAAATGTCCATATACAGAGAGCTTCCTACATGGCATGGTAGTGCCACATTTCCATATACAGAGTTCTAGCTACAAGACAGATGAATCCAAGTTGTCTATATACAGAGCTCGAACTGCATGGCAGGGTAGTGTAACATTTCCA
>NW_006409258.1:70829-77577 GCF_000296735.1 Chrysochloris asiatica | reverse complement strand
ATATAATGAGAACCACCTACAAGGCAGACAAGTCCAATATGTTCATATACAGAGAGCTACCTACTTGGCAGATCAGTCCAACATATCCATGTACAGAGAGTTAGCTACATGGCAGATGAGTCCAAAATGTCCATATGCAGCGAGCTAGCTACATGGCAGTGTATTGCAGCATTTCCATATACAGAGTCCTAGCTACAAGGCAGATGAGTCCAACTTGTCTATATAGAGAGAGCTAGCTACATGGCAGTGTAGTGCAACACTTGCATATATGGAGATTTAGATACATGGCAGATGTATCCAACGTGTCCATACACGGAGGGCTAGCTTCATGGCAGGGCAGTCTATCATGTCCATATACAGGGTACTAGCTACATGTTGGATGAGTCCAACATGTCCATATATTGAGAGCTAGCTACATGGCAGACAAGTCCAACATGTTCATATACAGAGAGTTAGCTACTTGGAAGATCAATCCAACATATCCTTGTACAGAGAGATAGTTACATGACAGACGAGTTCAAAATGTCCATGTAGAGAGCTAGCTACATGGCAAGGTAGGGCAACATTTTCATATACAAAGTTCGAACTACAAGGTATATTAGTCCAAATTGTCTATATACAGAGAACTCTCTACATGGAAGAGTAGTCCAACATTTCAATATACAGTTCTAGGTACATGGCAGATGTATCCAACGTGTGCATATACTGAGAGCTACCTACATGGCAGAGTAGTGCAACATGTCCATATACAGGGAACTACCTACATGGCCATTGAGTCCAACATACCCATATACAGAGAGCTAGATACAAGGCAGAAAACTCCAGTATGTTTATAAACAGATAGCTACCTCCTTGTTAGATCAGGCCAACATATCCACGTACAGAGAGCTAACTACATGGTAGACAACTCCAAAATCTCCATATACTGAGACCTTCCTACATGGCAGAATAGTCCAACATGTCCATATTCAGGGTAGTAGCTACATGGCGGATGTGTCCAACGTGTTCATATACTGAGAGCTAGCTACATGGCAGACAAGTACAATATGTTCATATACAGATGGCTAACTACTTGGCAGATCAGTCCAACATATCCATGTACAGGGAGCTATCTACATGGCAGATGAGTCCAAAATGTCCATGTATAGAGAGCTAGCTACATGACAGGGTAGTGCAACTTTTCCATATACATAGTTCTAGGTCCAAGGCATTTAAGTCCTACTTGCCTATATACAGAGAGCTAGCTAATTGGCCCAGTAGTGCAACACTTCCATATACAAAGTTCGAGCTACATGGCAGATGTGTCCAACGTGTCTATATACTGTGAGCTAGCAACACGGCAGACAAGTCCAATATGTTCATATAAATATATAAAGAGATCTACATACTTGGCAGATCTGTCAAACATACCATGTACAGAGCACTAAGGGAATGGCAGACGAGTCCAAAATGTTCATATACAGAGAGCTAGGTACATGGCATTGTAGTGCAACATTTACATATACAGAGTACTAGCTACAAGGCAGATAAGTCCAAGTTGTCTATGTACAGAAAGTTCATTACATGACAGAGTAGTGCAACATTTCCATATACAGAGTTCAAGCTACATGACAGATGTAACCAATGTGTCCATATACTGAGAGCTAGCAACATGGCAGACAAGTCCAATATGTTCATATACAGAGAGCTAACTACTTGTCAGATCAGTCCAACAAATCCATTTTTCAGGGAGGTAGCTACAGAGCATTGGGTGCAACATTTCCATTTGCAGATTTGTAGCTACTAGGTAGATGTGTGCAACGTGTCCATACTCTGAGAGCCACCTACATGGCAGACAAGTCCAATATATTCATAAACAGAGAGCTACCTACATCACAGATCAGTGTAACCTATCCATGTACAGAAAGCCAGCTACATGGCAGATGAGTCCACAATGTTCATATGCAGAGAGCTAGCTACATGGCAGGGTAGTGTAACATTTCGATTTACAGAGTTTTAAGTACAGGTCATATGAATCCAACTTGTCTATATAAAGAAAGCAAGGTAAATGGCAGAGCAGTCTAACATGTCCATATACAGGTACTCGGTACATGTCGGATGAGTCCAACATGTCCATATACTGATAGCTAGCTACATGGCAGACAAGTCCAATATGTTCATATACAGAGAGCTACCTACTTGGCAGATCAGTCCAACAGTGTGTTAGTTACATGGCAGTTGAGTTCAAAATGTCCATATACAGAGAGCTAGCTACATGACAATATAGGGCATCATTTCCATATACAGAGTTCGAGCTACAAGGCATATTAGTCCAAATTGTCTATATACAGAGAGCTAGCTACATGGCAGAGTAATCCAACATTTCAATATACAGAATTCTAGGTACATTGCAGATGGCTCCAACATGTCCATATACTGAGAGCTACCTACATGGCATAGTAGTCCCACATGTCCATATAAAGGAACTAGCTACATGGCCAATGAGTCCAACATATCCATATACAGAGAGCTAGCTACAAGGCAGAAAAGTCCAGTATGTTCATAAACAGATACCTTCCTACTTGTAAGATCAGTCCAACATATCGATGTACAGAGAACTAGCTACATGTCAAACGACTCTGAAATTTCCATATACAGAGAGCTAGCTACATGACAGGATAGTGCAACATTTCCATATACAGAGTTCTAGCTACATGGCAGATGTGTCCAATGTGTCCATATACTGAGGGCCACCTACATGGCAGACCAGTCCAATATGCTCATATACAGAGAGCTAACTACTTGGCAGATCAGTTCAACATAACCATGTACAGAGAGCTAGCGACGTGGCACATGATTCCAAAATTTCCATATACAGAGAGCTAACTACATGGTAGGGTAGTGCAACATTTCAATATACAGAGTTCTCGCTACATGCCAGATGTGTCAACGGTGTTCATATACAGAGAGCTACCTACATGGCAGACAAGTCCTATATGTTCATACACAGAGAGCTACCTACTTTGCAAAACAGTCCAACATATCTATGTACAGAGAGCTAGCTACATGGCAGACGAGTCCAAAATGTGCATACACAGAGATATTGCTACATGGCAGAGTAGTACAACATTTCCATATACAGAGTTTGATCTACTTTGCATATGTGTGCAACGTGTCCATATAATGATAGCTATTAAAATGGCAGTGTATTGCAACTTTTCCATATATAGTGTTCTAGCCACAGGGCAGATGTGTCCAACGTGTCCATATACTGAGAGCCACCTATAGGTCAGAGAAGTCATATGTGTTCATATACAGAGAGCAACCTACTTGGAAGATCAGTGCAACATATCCATGTACAGAGACCTAGCTATATGGCAGACAAATCCAAAAAGTCAATATAAAGAGTTCTAGCTCCATGTCAGGGTAGTGAAACATTTCCATATACAGATTTCTAGGTGCAAGGCAGATGAGTCCAACACTCTATATACAGAGAGCTAGCTACATGAAAGAATAGTGCACTATTTTCATATACAGAGTTCTAGGTATATGGCAGATGAGTCCAACGTGTCCATGCACTGAGAGTTTGCTACATGGCAGAGAAGTCCAACATGTCCATATACATAGTACTAGCTACATGGCAGATGAGTCCAACATGTCCATATACTGAGAACTAGCTACACGGCAGACAAGTCCAATATGTTCATAAAGAGTGAGCTACCTACTTCGCAGATCAGAGTAACATATCCATGTATAGAGAGCTAGCTACATGGCAGTCAAGTCCAAAATGTCCATATACAGTGAGCTAGCTACATAGCAGGGTAGTGCAACATTTCCATATACAGAGTTCTACCTACACGACAGATGTGTACAATTGTCCAAATATTGAGAGCTAACTACATGGCATACAAGTCCAATATGTTCATATACAGAGAGCCACCTACTTGGCAGATCAGTCCAACATATCCATGTACAGAGAGCTAGCTACATGGCAGACGAGTCCAAAATGTCCATATAGAAAGGGTTAACTACATGGAAGGGTAGTGAAACATTTCCATATACAGAGTTCTAGGTATATGGCAGATGTGTCCAATGTGTCCATACACTAAGAGCTAGATATATGGCAGAACAGTCCAACATGTTCATATACAGGTACTATCTATATGTCAGTTGAGTCCAACCTGTCCATATATTGAGAGCTAGCTACATGGCAGACAAGTCCAATATTTTCATATACAGGGAGCTACCTTCTTGGCAGATCAGTCCAACATATCCATGTAGAGAGAGTTAGTAGTCAGGAACTGTCCTCGACATCGTTGTGTTGTTCAAGGGTGTTTGGTTCACAAAGAGGTGAGACCCAGCAGCGATAGGGATAGCGAAAAAATAAATAGAAAGACAAAATGAGGGGGACAATGAGGCACCCCGAAACCAGGGTGGATGCATCACTGGTGGGCAGACTTGGGACTACAGGCATTATGGCCTCTGTAGGCAGCACCTCACTGCCCTGCAATCTTTACTACATGCCCTCCAACCTGAAATGCACACCTGGGCCGGCCTGCGTCTCGGTTTTATTTAGGGGAGGAGCTTCACAAGAAGCTGGGAGGGACTAAGACAAGGCACAGTTAACATCAGTAATTTTCCAGACATTCAGGTAACTTTACATTGTGCTTCACTGGTTCAAATTCCAGGCCCACAACTTGGTTTCTCAGGTTCAATTAGCATTGCAACATTCAATTAGTAGTGCAAAAGTTCCATATACAGAGGTCTAGGTATATGGCCGATGTGTCCAACGTGTCCACACACTGAGAGCTAGCTACATGGCAGAGCAGTCCTACATGTACACATACAGGGTACTAGCTACATGGCAGATTAGTCCAATATGTCCATATACTGAGAGCTAGCTACATGGCAGACAAGTCCAATATGTTCATATACAGAGAGTTGCCTATTTGGCAATCAGTCCAACATATCCATGTACAGAGAGATAGCTATATGGCAGATGAGTCCAAAATGTCCATATACAGAGAACTAGCTACATGGCAGGGTAGTGCAACATTTCCATAGACACAGTTCTAGGCACAAGTCAGATGAGTCCAACTTGTCTATATACAGTGAGTTAGCTAAATGGCATGGTAGTGCAACAGTTCCATACACAGAGTTCTAAAAAAGGAAGATGATTCCAACTTGTCTATATTCAGAGAGCTACCTACATGGCAAAGTAGTGCAACATTTCCATATACCGGGTACTAGCTACATGGCAGATATGTCCAAAGTGTCCATATACTGAGATCTAGCTATATGACAGACATGTACAATATATCCATATACAGAGGGCTACCTACTTGGCATATCGGTCCAACATATCCATGTACAGGGATCAGGGAGCTAGGTACATGGCAGACGAGTCCAAAATGTACATATACAGAGAGCTAGCTACATGGCAGGGTAGTGCAACATTTCCATAGAGAGAGTTCTAGCTACAAGGCAGATGAGTCCAACATGTCTATATACAGAGATCAAACTACATGGCAGTGTAGGGCCACATTTCTACGTACAGAGTTCTAGCAACTTGGCAGATATGTGTCCAACTTGTCCATATACTGAGGGCTAGCCACTTGGCAGAGTAGTACAACATGTCCATATGCAGGGTACTAGCTACATGGCAGATGCATCCAATGTGAACATATACTGAGAGCCACCTACATGGCAGACACGTGCAATATGTTCATATACAGAGAGCTAACTACTTGGCAGATCAGTCCAACATATCCATGTACAGAGAGCTAACTACGTGGCAGAAGAGTACCAAATGTCCATATACAGAGTGCTAGCTACATGGCAGGGTAGTGCAACATTTCCATATACAGAGTTCTAGCTACAAGCAGATAAATCTAACTTGTCTATATACAGAGAGCTAGCTACATGGAGAGTAGTGCAACATTCCCATATACAGAGTTCTAGGTACATGGCAGATGTGTCCAAGTTGTCCATATAGTGAGAGCTAACTACATGGCAGAGTAGTCCAATATGTCCATATTCAGGGTAGTAGCTACATGGCAAATGTGTCCAACGTGTCCATATACTGAGAGCAACATTCAGAACAGACAAGTCCAATATGTTCATACACAGAGAGCTACCTACTTGGAAGATCAGTCCAAGAAATCCAAATACAGAGAGCTAGTTACATGTCTGGGTAGTGAAACATTTCTATATACAGACTTCTAGGTAAAAGGCAGATAAGTCCAACTTGTCTATATACAGAGAGGTAGCTACATGGCAGAGTAGTGCAATATTTCCATATACAGAATTCTCACTACAAGGCAGATGAGTCCAACTTGTCTATATACAGAGATCTAATTACATGGCAGGGTAGGGCAAAATTCCCATATACAGAGTTCACGCAACATGGCAGATGTGTCCAACGTGCCCATACAGTGAGAGCCACCTACATGGCAGACCAGTCCAATATGCTCATATACAGAGAGCTAACTACTTGGCAGATTAGTTCAACAAAACCATGTACAGAGAGGTAGCGACATGGCAGAAGATTCCAAAATTTCCCTATACACAGAGCTAGCTACATGGTAGGGTAGTGCAACATTTCCATATACAGAGTTCTAGCTACATGCCAGATGTGTCAACGGTGTTCATATACAGAGAGCTACCTACATGGCAGAGAACTCCTATATGTTCATACACAGAGAGCTACCTACTTTGCAAATCAGTCCAATATATCCATGTACAGAGAGCTAGCTACATGGCAGACGAG
>NW_006409258.1:68491-70602 GCF_000296735.1 Chrysochloris asiatica | reverse complement strand
ATGTTCATATACAGAGAGCAACCTAACTGGCAGATCATTGCAACATACCCATGTACTGAGAGCTAGCTATATGGCAGACAAATCCAAAATATCCGTATAAAGAGAGCTAGCTACATGAGAGGGTAGTGAAATATTTGCATATACAGAGTTCTAGGTACAAGGAAGAAGAGTCCAAATTGTCTAAATACAGAGAGCACCATTTCCATATACAGAGCTGTAGATATATGGCAGATGTGTCCAGCGTGTCCATACACTGAGAGTTAGCTACAGGACAGAGCAGTCTAACATGTCCATATACAGAGAACTAGCTACATGGCAGAGGAGTCCAACATGACTATACACTGAGAACTAGCTACATGGCAGACAAGTCCAATATGTTCATATACAGTGAGCTACCTACTTCGCAAATCAGAGTAACATATCCATGTATAGGGAGCTAGATACATTACATACGAGTCCAAAATGTACATATACAGAGAGCTAGCTACATGGCAAGGTAGTGCAACATTTCCATATACAGAGTTCTATCTACATGGCAGATGTGTACAAGTTGCCCAAATATTGAGAGCTACCTACATGGCAAACAAGTCCAATATGTTCATATACAGAGAGCCACCTTCTTGGCAGATCAGTACAACATATACATGTACAGAGAGATAGCTACGTGGCAGACAAGTCCAAAATGTCCATATACAAAGGGTTAATTACATGGAAGGGTAGTGAAACATTTCCATATACAGAGTTCTAGGCATATGGCAGATATGTCCAATGTGTCCATACACTGAGAGCTAGCTATATGGCAGAGCAGTCCAACATGTCCTTACGCAGGGTACTACAACATGTTGCATGAGTCCAACCTGTCCTTATATTGAGAGCTAGCTACATGGCAGACAAGTCAAATATGACCATACACAGAGAGCTACCTTCTTGGAAGATCAGTCGAACATATCCATGTAGAGAGAGTTAGCTACATGGCAAGGTAGAGCAACATTTTCATGTACAGCATTTTGGCTACAAGGCATATGAGTCCAAATTGTCTATGTACAGAGAGCTAGCTACATGGCAGAGTACTCCAATGTGTCTATATTCAGAGTTCTAGCTATATGGCAGATGTGTACAACATTTCCATATACTGAGAGCTAGCAACACGGCACACGAGTTCAATATGTTCATATACATAGAGCTACCTACTTGGCAGATAAGTCCAACATATCCATGTACACAGAGCTAGTTACATGGCAGATGAATCCAATATGTGGATATACAGAGTACTAGCAACAAGGCAGATGAGTCCAACATATCCATATACTAAGAGTTAGCTACATGGCACATGAATCCATCATGAGTATATTTAGAGGGCTAGCTACAAGGCAGATGTGTCCAACTTGTCTATATAAATAGAGTTAGCTTCATGACAGGGTAGTGCAACATTTCCATTTACAGAGTTCAAGGTACAAGCAGATGAGTCCAATGTGACCATACGATGAGAAATACCTACATGGCAGAGCAGTCCAACATGCCCATACTCAGGGTAGTATCTACATGGAAGATATATCCACCGTGTCCATATACTGAGAGCCAACTACATGACATACAAGTCCAATATGTTCTTATACAGAGAGTTACCTACTTGGCAGATCAATCCAACATATCCATATAGATAGAGCTAGCTTCATGGCAGATGATTCCCTGATGTCCATTTACAGAGAGCAAACTACATGGCAGGGTAGTGCAACATTTCCATATAAAGAGTTCTACATACCAGGCAGATGAATCCAACTTGTCTATATACAGCGAGCTAGCTGCATGGCAGAATAGTGCAACATTCCCATATACAACATTCCCATATACAGATGTGTCAAATGTGTCCATATACTGAGAGCTAGCTACATGGCAAAATAGTCCAACATGTCCATATACAGTGTAGTAGCTACATGGCATACGTGCCCAACGAGTTCATATACTGAGAGCTAGCTATATTGCAGGCTAGTCCAATATGTTCAGATACAGATAGCTACGTACTTGACAGATCAGTCCAACATATCTATGTACAGAGAGCTAGCTACATGGCAGACAAGTCCAATATGTTCATATACAGATAGCTACGTACT
>NW_006409258.1:66343-68161 GCF_000296735.1 Chrysochloris asiatica | reverse complement strand
TCCAACTTGTCTATATACAGTGAGCTAGCTACATGTCATTGTAGCGTGCCATTTCCATACACAGAGTTCTAAAAAAAGCAGATGATTCCAACTTATCTATATTCAGAGAGCTACCTACATGACAGAGTAGTGCAACATTTCCATATTCAGGGTACTAGCTACATGGCAGATATGTCCAACGTGTCCAAATACTGAGACCTAGCTACATGGCAGACAAGTACAATATGTTCATATACAGAGAACTAACTAGTTGGCATATCAGTCCAACATATCTATATACAGAGAGCTAGCTACATGGCAGAGGAGTCCAAAATGTCCATATACAGAGAGCTAGCTACATGTCATGGTAGTGCAACATTTCCATATACAGAGTTCTAGATACAAGGCATATGAGTCCAACCAGTCTATATACAGAGTGCGAGCTACATGGCAGAGTAGTGCAACACTGCCATATACAGGGTTCTAGCTACATGGCAGATGTGTCCAACGTGTCTATATACTGAGAGCTAGACATATGACATAGAAGTCCAATATGTTTATATACAGAGAGCTACCTACTTGGCAGATCATTACAACATATCCATGTGCAGAAAGATAGCTACATGGCAGACAAATACAACATGTCCATATACAGAGAGCTACCTCCATGGCATGGTAGTGCAACATTTCCATATACAGAGTTGTAACTACAAGGCAGATGAGTCCAACTTGTCTACATACAGAGATCAAACTACATAGCAGGCTAGGGCAACATTTCCATATACAGAGTTCTAGCAACTTGGCAGATGTGTGCAACATATCCGTATGCTGAGGACTAGCCACTTGGCAGAGTAGTCCAACATGTCCATATTCAGGATACTAGCTACATGGCAGATGCATCCAATGTGTCCATATACTGAGAATCACCTACATGGCAAACATGTCCAATATGTTAATATACAGAGAGCTAACTAAATGGCAGTTCAGTCCATCATATCCATGTACAGAGAGCTAGCTACGTGGCAAGGTAGTGCAACATTTCTATATACAGAGTTCTCACTACAAGGCAGATATGTCCAATTTGTCTATATACAGAGAGCTAGCTACATGGCAGAGTAGTGCAACATTCCCATATACAGAGTTTTAGGTACATGGCAGATGTGTCCAACATGTCAATATACAGAGAGCTAGCTACATAGCAGAGTAGTCCAATATGTCCATATTCAGGTTAGTAGCTACATGGCAAATGTGTCCAATGTGTCCATATACTGAGAGCAACCTTCAGGGCAGACAAGTCCAATATGTTCATACACAGAGAGCTACCTACATGGCAGATCAGTCCAACATATCCAAATACAGAGAGCTAGTTACATGGCAGGGTAGTGAAACATTTCTATATACAGATTTCTAGGTAAAAGGCAGATGAGTCTAACTTGTCTATATACAGAGAGCTAGCTACATGGCAGAGTAGTGCAACATTCCAATATAAAGTGTTCTAGCCACATGTCAGATATGGCCAATGTGTCCATATTCTGAGAATTAGCTACATGGCAACAATTACAATATTTTCATATATAGAGAGCTACCTACTTGTTAGATCAGTCCAACATATCCATGTACAGAGAGCTAACTACATGGCAGATGAATAAAAATGTCCATATACAGAGAGCTAGCTACATGGCAAGGTAGTGCAACATTTCCATATACAGAGTTCAAGCTACATGGCAGGTGAGTCCAAAATGTTCATATACAGAAAGCTAGCTACATGGCAGAATAATGCAATATTTCCATGTACAGAGATCTAAGTACATGTCAGATATGTCCAACTTGTCCATACAC
>NW_006409258.1:63349-64776 GCF_000296735.1 Chrysochloris asiatica | reverse complement strand
CATTTCTATATACAGAGTTCTAGGTACAAGGCAGCTGAGTCCAACTTGTCTATGTACAGAGAGCTAGCTACATGGCAGAGTAGTGCAACAATTCCATATACAGAATTCGAGCTACGTGGCAGATCTGTCCAACGTGTGCTTATTCTGACAGCTAGCTTCATGGCAGAGTAGTCCAATATGCCCATATTCAGGGAAGTAGCTTCATGGCAGATGTGTCCAACATGTTCATATACTGAGATCCACCTACAGGGCAGAAAATTCCTATATGTTCATATACAGTGAGCAACGTACTTGGCAGTTCAGTCTAACATATCCATGTACAGAGAGTCCATATACAGAGAGTCCATGTACAGAGAGTCCATATACTGAGAGCCACCAACATGGCAGACAAGTCCAATATGTTCATATACAAAGAGATAACTACGTGGCAGATAAGTCCAACATATCCATGTACAGAGAGCTAGCTACGTGGCAGAAGAGTCCCAAATGTCAATACACAGAGAGCTAGCTACATGTCAGGGTAGTGCAACATTTCCATATATAGAATTCCAGCTACAAGACATATGGGTCCAACTTGTCTATATATAGAGAGCTAGCTTCATGGCAGAGTAGTGCAACATTTCCATATAAAGAATTCTAGGTACATGCCAGATGTGTGCAATTTGTCCATTCACTGAGAACTAGCTACATGATACAGCAGTCCAACAATCCATATACAGGGTACTAGATGCATATCAGAAGAGTCCAACATGTCCATATTTTGAGAGCTAGCTACATGACAGACAAGTCTAATATGTTCATATACTGGGTACTAGTTACATGACAGATCAGTCCAACATATCAATATAAGAGATCTAGCTACATGGAAGATGACTCCAAAATGTCCATATACAGAGAGCTAGCTATATGACAGGGTAGTGTAGCATTTTCATATACAGATTTCTAGGTACAAGGCTGATCAGTCCAACTTGTCTATATATAGTGATGTAAACTCAAGGCAGGGTAGTGAAACATTTCCATATATAGAGTTCTAGCTACATGGCAGATGTGTCAAAGGTGTTCATATACAGAGAGCTACCTACATGGCAGACAAGACCTTACATGTTCATATACAGAGAGGTACCTACTTGGCAGATAAGTCCAACATATCCATGCACAGAGAGCTAGTTACATGACAGACAAGTCCAAAATGTCCATATACAGAGAGCTAGCTACATGGCAGAGTAGTTCAACGGTTTCATATACAGAGTTCGAGTTACATGGCAGAAGTGTCCAATGTGTGCATATACTGAGAGCTAGAAACATGGTAGAGTAGTCCAACATGTCAATATTCAAGGTAGTAGGGTCAGCGGTTCGAAACTACCAGCTGCTCCGTGGGAGAAAGATGAGGCTTTCTACTCCCATAAGGATTTATACCCTCGGAAACC
>NW_006409258.1:58218-62622 GCF_000296735.1 Chrysochloris asiatica | reverse complement strand
TTCTAGGTATATGGCAGATGTGTCCAATGTGTCCATACACTGAGAGCTAGCTACATGGCAGAGCAATCCAACATGTCCAAATACAGAGTACTTGCTACATGGCAGATGAATCCAACATGTCCATATACTGAGAACTAGCAACATGGCAGACAAATCCAATATGTTTATCAACAGAGAGCTATCTACTTCGCACATCAGTGTAACAGATCCACGTACAGAGTGCTAACTACATGACAGAAGAGTCCAAAATGTCCAATTACAGAGAGCTAGCAATATGGCAGTGTACTGCAACATTTCCATATACAGAGGTCTAGGTACAAAGCAGATGAGTCTAACTTGTCTATATACAGATATCTAGCTACATGGCAGAGTAGTGCAACACTTATATATACAGAGTTCAAGCTACATGGCAAATGTGTCCAACGTGTCCATATACTGAGAGCTAGCTATATTGCAGACAAGTCCAATATGTTCATATACAGAGAGATAGCTACATGGCAGATGAGTCCAAAATGTCCATATGCAGAGAGCTAGCTCTATTGCAGGGTAGTGCATTATTTCCATATACAGAGTTCTAGGTATAAGTCAAAAGTGTCCATCTTGTCTATATAGAGAGAGCTAGCTACATGGCAGAGTAGTGCATCATTTCCATAAACAGAGTTCAAGCTATATGGCAGATGAGTCCAAAGTGTTCATATACAGAGAGCTACCTACTTTGCAGATCAGTCCAACATATCCAGGTGCATGGCAGACGAGTACAGAATGTCCATATACAGAGAGATAGCTACTTGGCAGGGTAGTGAAACATTTCCAAATAGAGTTCTAGGTACATGACAGATGTGTCCAACGTGCCCATACACTTAGAGCTAGCTATATGGCAGAGCAGTCCAACATGTCCATACACAGGGTACTAACTACATGCCAGATGATTCCAACATGTCCAAATACTGAGAGCTAGCAGCATGGCAGATGAGTCCAAAATGTCCATATACAGAGAGCTAGCTACTTGGCAGAGTAGTGCAACATTTCCATATACAGAGTTTTAGCTACATGGCAGATGTGTTCAAGGTTTCCATGCACTGAGTGCCAGCTACATGGCAGAGAAGTGAATCATTTCCATATACAGAGTTCAAGCAACAAGGCAGATGAGTCCAAAGTGTTCATTTAATGAGAGCTAGCTACATGGAAGACAAGTCCATATATATGTTCATGTACAGAGAGCTAATTACATTGCAGATAAGTATAACATATCAATTTACAGAGAGCTAGTTACATGGCAGACGAGACTAAAATGTCCATATACAGAGACCTAGCTACATGACAGTGTAGTGCAGCATTTCCATATACAGAAATCCAGCTTCATGGTAGATATGTCCAAGGTGGCCGTAAATTGAGAGGTAACTACATGACAGACAAGTCCAATATGATCATATAAAGAGGGCTACCTACTTGGCAGATCAGTCCTACATATCCATGTACAAAGAACTAGCTACATGGCAAACAATTCCAAAATGTCCATATATTGAGAGCTAGCTACATGACAGGGTACAGCAACATTTCCATATACAGAGTTCTCACTGAAAGGCAGATGAGTCTAAGTTGTGTATACACAAAGAGCGTGCTACATGCCAGTGTATTTCAACATTTCCATATACAGAGCACTAGTTACATGACTGATGTGTCCAAGGTGTCCATATACTGAGAGTTAGCTACATGACAGACAAGTCCAATATGTTCATAGACAAGACCTACCTACTTGGCAGATCAGTCCAACATATTCATGTACAGAGAGCTACGTGCATGGCTGATGACTCCAAAATGTCCATATACAGAGACCCAGCTATATGTCAGTGTAGTGCAATATTTCCATATACAGAGTTCTACCTACAAAGCAGATGAGTCCAACTTGTCTATCTATAGAGAGCCAGTTACATGGCCGAGCAGTCCAACTTGACCATATTCAGTGTACTAGCTACATGGCAGATGTGTCCAACGTGTCCACATACTGAGAGCTAGCAACATAGCAGGGTAGTGCAACATTTCCAGACACAGAGTTCTAGTTACCAGGCAGATAAGTCCAACTTGTCTATATACAGAGATCTAGATACCTGGCAGAGTAGTGCAACATTCCCATATTCAGAGTTCTAGGTACATGGCAGATGTGTCCAACGTGTCGATATTCTGAGAGCTAGCTACATGGCAGAGTAGTCCAATATGTCCATATTTAGGGTAGTAGCTATATGTCAGATATGTCCAAAGAGTCCATATACTAAGAGCAATCAACAGGGCAGACAAGTCCAATATGTTCATACACAGAAAGCTACCCACTTTTAAGATCAGTCCAACGTATCCATATACAGAGAGCTTGTTAGATGGCAGGGTAGTGAAACATTTCTATATACAGAGTTCTTGGTACAAGGCAGATGAGCCTAACTTGTCCATATACTGAGAGCTAGCTACATGGCAGAATATTCAAACATGTCGATATTCAGGGTAGTAGCTTCATGGCAGATGTGTCCAACATGTTCATATACTGAGAGCCACCTACAGGGCAGAAAAGGCCTATATGTTCATATACAGAAAGCTACGTACTTGGCAGATCAGTATAACATATCCATGCACATAGATATGTGCACATAGATACATGACAGATGATTCAAAAATATCCATATACGGAGAGCAAGCTACATGGCAGGGTAGTGCATCATTTCCATATACAGAGTTCTGACTACAAGGCACATGAGTACAAATTGTCTATATGTAGAGAGCTGGCTACATGGCAGATAGTGCAACATTTCCATATACAGAGTTCTAAGTACATGTGAGATGTGTCCAATGTGTCCATACACTGAGAGCTACGTACATGTCAGAGTAGTCCAACATGTCCATATAGAGGGAACTAGCTACATGGCAGATCAGTCCAAAATCTCCATATAAAGAGAGCTAGCAACATGGCAGAGTAGTGCAACATTTCCATATACAGAGTTCTAGCTACAAGGTAGATGAGACCAATTTGTCTATAAACAGAGATCTAGCTACATAGCAGACTAATGCAACATTTCCATATACACAGTTCTACCTACATGTCAGATGTGTCCAACTTGTCCATATACTGAGAGCAACCTACATGACAAATCAGTCCAAATTATCCATTTACAGAGAGCTAGGTACATGGCAGATGAGTCCAAAATGTCCACATACAGAGAGCTTCCTACATGGCATGGTAGTGCCACATTTCTATATACAGAGTTCAATGTACAAGGCAGATTAGTCCAACTTGTCTATATACATAGAGCTAGCTACATGACAGAGTTGTACAGCATTTCCATATACAGAGTTCTAGTTACATGGCAGAATTGTCCAACGTATACATATACTGAGAGCTACCTACATGGCAGATTAGTGCAACACATCCATGCACAGAGAGCTAGCTATATTACATGCAAGTCCAAAATGTCCATATACAGAGAGCTAGCTACAGGGCAAGGTAGTGAAACATTTCCATATACAGAGTTCTTGATACAAGGCAAATGAGTCCAACTTGTCTATATACAGAGAGCTAGCTACATGGCAGAATAGTGCAACATTTACATATACAGAGTTCTAGGTACATGGCAGATGTGTCCAACGTGTCCATGTACTGAGAGCTAGCTAGCTACATGGCAGAGTAGTCCAACATGTCCATATACAGGGTACGAGTTACATGGCAAATGAGTCCAACATGGACATATATTTAGAGCTAGGTGCATGGCAGACAACTCCAATAAGTTCATATACAGAGAGCTACCTACTTGGCAGATCAGTCCAACATATCCATGGTCAGAGAGCTAGCTACATGGTAGACGAGTCCAAATTGTCCGTATACAGAGAGCTAGCTGCATGGCAGTGTAGTGCAACACTTCCATATACAGAGTTCTATCTTCCTGGCAGATGTGTACAAGGTGTCCATATATTGAGAGCTGCCTACATGGCAGACAAGTACAATGTATTCATATTCAGAGAGTTACCTACTTGGCTGATCAGTCCAACATATCCATGTATAGAGAGCTAGCTTCATGTTTGACGAGTCCAAAATGTCCATATACAGAGAGCTAGCTACATGGCAGGTATTGCAACATTTCCACATACAGACTTCTAGCTACAAAGCAGATGAGTCCAACTTGTATATATACAGAGAGATAGCTACATGGCAGAGTAGTGCAACATTTCCTTATACAGAGTTCTAGATACATTGATGTAAACAGATGTAATACATGGAAATCAAATTGACTACATCTGTGGAAGAAGAAGATGGAAAAGCTCCATTTCATCAGTGAAGACAAGGCCAGGGGCAGACTGTGGAACAGACCATCAATTATTGATATGTAAATTCAAACTGAAACTGAAGAAAATGAAAACAAGTCT
>NW_006409258.1:52761-58048 GCF_000296735.1 Chrysochloris asiatica | reverse complement strand
AGACCAGAAGAGTTGTGGAATTACATCAAAAACATCATACATGAAGAGAGCAAAAAGTCATTAAGAAGACAAGAAAGAAGGAAAAGGACAAAATGGATGTCAGAGGAGACTCTGAAACTTGCTCTGCAGCGTAGAGAAGCTAAAGTGAATGGAAGAATTGAAGAGGTCCAAGAGTTGAACAGATTAGCTCGTCAATATATAGAGAGCTAGCTACATGGCAGTGTAATGCAACATGTCCATATACAGAGTTCTAGCTACATGGCAGATGTGTCCAATGTGCCCATATACTGAGAGCTAGATCCATGGGCAAACAAGTCCAATATGTTCATATACAGAGACCTTCTTACTTGTCAGATCATTCCAACATATCCCTGTACAAAGAGCTAGCTTCATGGCTGGGTAGTACAACATTTCCATATACAGAGTTCTAGCAACATGGAAGATGAGGTCAACATGTCCATATAATGAGAGTTCTCTGCATGGCATATGAATCCAGCATGTGCATATTTAGAGGGCTAGCTATAAGGCAGATGAGTTCAACATGTGTCTATACAGACAGCTATGTACATGGCCGGGTAGAGCAGCATTTCTATATAATGAGTTCTATCTACAAGGCAGATGTATCCAACTTGTCTATATACAGAGAGCTAGCTACATGGAAGAATAGTGCAACAAGTCCATAAACAGAGTTCTAACTACATGGAAGATGTGTCCAATGTGTCAATATACTGAGAGCCGGCTACATGGCAAACAAGTCCAATATATTCATTTATAGAGAGCTAACTACTTGACAGATCAGTCCAACATATCCATATAAAGAGAGCTAGCATAATGGCAGACAAGTCCAAAATGTCCATATACAGAGAGCTAGCTACAGGGCAGGGTAGTCCAACATTTCCATATACAGAATTCTAGCTACATGGCAGATGAGTCCAACTTGTCTATATATAGAGAGATAGATACATGGCGGAGTAGTGCAACATTTCCATATACAGAGATCTAGCTACAAGGCAGATGAGTCCAACTTATCGATATACAGAGTGTTAGGTGCATGTAATAGTAGTGCAACATTTCCATATTTAGAGTTATAGCTACATTTCATACTTGTCCAACGAGTCCATATACTGAGAGCAACCTACATGGCATAGTAGTTCAACATGTTCATATACAGGGTACTAGCTACATGGCAGATTAGTCCAACATGTCCATATCCTAAAAGCTAGCTACATGAAAGACAAGTCCAATATGTTCACATACTGAAGTCTACCTACTTGGCATATCAGTCCAACATATCCATATACAGAGTACTAGCTACATGGCAGAAGAGTCCAACACGCCCATATTCTGAGAATTAGCTACATGGCACACAAATCCAATATGTTCATAAAAAGAGAGCTACCTACTTCGCAGATCAGTGTAACATATCCATGTATAGAGAGCTAGCTATATGGCACACAAGTCCAAAATATTCATATACAGAGAGCTAGGTACATGTAAGGGTAGTGCAACATTTCCATATTCTGAATTCTAGCTACATGGCAGATGTGTACAAGGTGTCCATGTATTGAGAGCTACCTACATGGCATACAATTCCAATATGTTCATATACAGAGAGCCACCTACTTGGCAGATCAGTCCAACATATCCATGTATAGAGAGCTAGCTACATGGCAGACAAGTCCAAAAGGTCCATATACAGAGAGCTTGCTACATGACAGTGTAGTGCAACATTTTCATATACAGAGTTCTAGATACATGGCAGGTGTGTGCAATGTGTTCATACACTAAGAGCTAGGTACATGGCATAGCAGTCGCACATATCCATATACAGGGTGCAAGCTACATGCCGGATGAGTCCATCATATCCATATATTGAAAGCTAGCTACATGGCAGACAAGTCCAATATGTTTATATACAGACAGCTACCTACTTGGCAGATGAATCCAACATATCCATGTATAGAGAGTTAGCTACATGGCAAAGGAGTCCAAAGTGTCCATATACTCAGAGCTAGCTACATGGCAAGGTAGGGCAACATTTCCATATACAGAGTTCTAGCTACAAGGCATATGGGTCCAAATTGTCTATATACAGAGAGCTAGCTACATGGAAGAGTACTCCAATGTATCCATATTCAGAGTTCTAGCTACATGGCAGATGTGTACAACTTTTTCATAAACCGAGAGCTAGCTACATGGCACAGAAGTTCAATATGTTCATATACAGAGAGCTACCTACTTGGCAGATCAGTCCAATATATCCATGTACAGAGAGCTAGCTACATGGCAGAAGAATCCATAATATGCATATGCAGAGTACTGGAAACATGGCAGATGAGTCAAACATGTCTATATACTGAGAGTTAGCTACAGAGCAGAATAGTCCAGCATGTGTATATTTAGAGGGCTAGCTACAAGGCAGATGAGTGCAACTTATCCATATACGAGAAGTAGATACAAGGCAGGAAAGTGCAACATTTCCATATTCAGAGTTCTAGGTACTAGGCAGATGAATCCAACGAGTCCATACACTGAGAGCTAGCTTCATGGCAGAGCAGTCCAACATGTCCATATACTGACAGCCACCTACATAGCAGGCAAGTCCAATATGTTCATATACAGAGAGCTACCTACTTGGCAGATCAGTCCAACATATCCATGTAGAGACAGCTAGCTACATGGCAGACCAATCCATAATGTCCATATACAGAAAGATAACTACATGGCAGGGTAGTACAACATTTCCATATATAGATTTCTAGCTACTAGGCAGATGAGTCCAACCTGCCTATATATAGAGATCTAACTACCTGGTAGGGTAGTGCAACATTTCTATATACAGAGTTGTAGGTACATGGCAGATGAGTCCAACGTGTTCATACACTGAGACTGAGCTACATGCCAGAGAAGTCCAACATGTCCATATTCAGGTTACTAGCTACATGGCAGATGTGACCAACGTGTCCATATACTGAGAGCCACCTACATGGTAGACAAGTCCAGTATGTTCATATACAGAGAGCTAACTTCTTGGCAGATCAGTGTAACATATCCATGTACAGATATTTAGCTTCATGGTAGAAGAGTCCAAAATGTCCATATACAGAGAGCTAGCTAAATGGCAGGGTAGTGCAACATTTCCAAATACAGAGTTCTAGCTACAAGGCAGATGAGTCCAACTTATCTATATACAGAGAGCTAGATACATGGCAGTGTAGTGCAACATTTTCATATACAGAGTTCTAGCAACTTGGCAGATACGTCAAACGTGTCCATATAAGGAGGGCTAGCTACTTTGCATTGTAGTCCAACATGTCCATATTCAGGGTACTAGGACATGGCAGATATGTCCAATGTGTCCATATACTGATAGCCACCGACATGGTAGACAAGTCCAATACGTTCATATCCGGAGAGCTACCTACTTGGCAGACCATCCACCATATCCATGTCCAGAGAGCTAGTTACATGTCAGACGAGTCAAAAATGTCCATATACAGAGAGCTAAATAGATGGCAGAGTAGTGCAACATTTCCATATATAGTGTTCTAGGCACATGACAGATGTGTCCAACGTGTCCATATACTGAGAGCTAGCTACATGGCTGACAAGTATAATATGTTCATATACAGAGGAGTACCTACTTGGAAGATCAACCCAACATATCCATGTACAGAGAGCTAGCTACATGGCAGATGAGTCCAAAATGTCAATATACAGAGAGCTAGATACATTGCAGGGTAGTGCAACATTCCCATATACAGAGTTCTAGGTATACAGCACATGAGTCCAACTTGTCTATCTACAAAGAGCTAGCTACATGGCAGAGTATTGCAACACTTCTATATAGAGAGTTCTAGCTACATGCAGATGTGTCCAACGTGTCCATACAGTGAGAACTAGATATATGGCAGACAAGTCCAATATGTTCATATATAGAGAGCTACCTACTTGGCAGATTAGTCTAACATATTCATGTACAGAGAACTAGCTACATGGTAGATGAGTCCAAAATGTCCATATACAGAGAGCTAGTCACATGGGAGTGTAGTGCAACATTTCCATATAGAGAGTTCTAGCTACAAGGAAGATGAGTCCAACTTGTCTTTATACAGAGAGCTACCTACATGGCAGAGTAGTCCAACATGTCCATATTCAGGTTACTAGCTACATGGCAGATGTGTCTAACGTGCCATATACAGAGAGCTAGCTACATGGCAGGGTAGTGCAACATTTCCATATACATAGTTCTCGCTACATGACAGATGTCCAACGTGTCCATATACTGAGTGCTAGTTAAATGGCAGACAAGTCCAATATGTTCATATACAGAGAGCTACCTACTTGGAAGTTCAGTCCAACATATCTATGTACAGAGAGTTAGCTACATGGCAGACGAGTCAAAAATGTCCATATACAGAGAGCTAGCTTCATTGGAGTGTAGTGCAACATTTCCATATACAGACTTCTAGGTACAACACAGATGAGTCCAACTTTTCTATATACAGAGAGCCAGCTACATGGCAGAGTAGTGCAACACTTCCATATACAGAGTTCTAGCTACATTTCAGATGTGTCCAACGTGTCCATATACTGTGAGGTAGCTATATGGCAGGCAAGTCCAATATGTTCATAAACAGAGAGCTACCTACTTGGCAGATTAGTCCAACATACCCATGTATAGAGAGTTAGCTACATGGCAAACAAGTCTAAAATATCCATATACACAGAGCTAGCTACATGGCAAGGTAGGGCAACATTTCCATATTCAGAGTTCTAGCTACAAGGCATATGAGTCCAAAATGTCTATATAGAGACATGGCAGAGTACTCCAACGTGTTCATATTCAGAGTTCTAACTACTTGGCAGATGTGTACATCGTTTCCATATGCCAAGAGCTACCTACATGGCACACAAAGTCAATATGTTCATATACAGAGAGCAACCTACTTGGCAGATCAGTCTAACATATCCATGTACAAAGAGCTATCTACATGGCAGATGAGTCCAAAATGTGCATATACAGAGTACTGGTAACATGACAGATGAGTCCAACATGTCCATATACTGAGAATTAGCTACAGGGCAGATGAGTCCAGCACGTGAGTATTTAGAAGGCTAGCTACAAGGCAGATGAGTCCAACTTTTCTATATAAAGAGAGCAAGCTACATGGCAGGGAAGTGCAACATTTCCATATCCAGAGTTCTAGGTACAAGGCAGGTTAGTCCAACATGTCCATACACTGAGAGCTAGCTACATGGTAGAGCAGTCCAACATGTCCATATA
>NW_006409258.1:51245-52642 GCF_000296735.1 Chrysochloris asiatica | reverse complement strand
AATCCATAATGTCCATCTACAGAGAGCTAGCTACATGGCAGGATAGTGCAACATTTCCATATACAGATTTCTAGCTACTAGGCAGATGAGTCCAACCTGTCTATATATAGAGATCTAACTACCTGGTAGGGAAGTGCAACATTTCCATGTACAGAGTTCTAGGTACATGGCAGATGTGTCCAACGTGTCCATATACTGAAAGCCACCTACATGGCAGACAAGTCAAATATGTTCAAATACAGAGCTAACTACTTGGTGGATCAGTCCAACATATCCATGTACAGAGAGGTAGCTACATGGCAGACGAGTCCAAAATGTTGATTACAGAGGGCTAGCTACATGGCAGGGTAGGGAGACAATTCCATATACAGATTTCTAGAGACTAGGCAGATTAGTCCAACCTCTCTATATAGATAGATCTAACTACATGGCAGGGAAGTGCACCATTTCCATATACAGAGTTCTAGCACCTTGGCAGATATGTCAAACGTGTCCATATAAGAAGGGTTAGCTACTTTGCAGAGTAGTCCAACATGTCCATATTAAGGGTACTAGGACATGGCCGATGTGTCCAACGTGTCCATATACTGAGAGCCACCTACATGGTAGACAAGTCCAATATGTTCAAATCCAGAGAGCTACCTACTTGTCAGATCAGTCCACCATATCCATGTCCAGAGAGCTAGCTACATGGCAGACGAGTCCAAAATGTCCATATACAGAGAGCTAACTACATGGAAGGTTGTCCAACATTTTCATATACAGAGATCAAGCTACAAGGCAGATAAGTTCAACTTTTCTATATACTGAGATCTAGCTACATGGCAGAGCAGTGCAACATTTCCATATACAGAGTTCTAGCTACATGGCAGATGTGTCCAACTTGTCCATATATTGAGAGCTAGCTACAATGCAGAGTAGTCCAACATGTCCATATTCAGGGTACTAACTACATGGCAGATGTGTCCAACATGTGCATACACTGAGAGCCACCTACATGGAAGAAAAGTCAAAAATGTCCATATACAGAGAGCTAACTACATGGCAGAGTAGTTCAACATTTCCATATATAGTGTTCTAGCTATATGGCAAATGTGTTCAACGTGTCCATATAACGAGAGATAGCTACGTGACAGACAAGTACAATATGTTCATACACAGTGGGGTACCTACTTGGCAGATCAGTCCAACATATCCTTGTACAGAAAGCTAGCTACATGGCAGACGAGTCCAAAATGTCCATATACAGAGAGCTAGCTACATTGCAGGGTAGTGCAACATTTCCATATACAGAGTTCTTGGTACAAGGCAGATGAGTCCAACTTGTCTATATACGGAGAGCTAGCTACATAGCAGAGTAGTGCAACACTTCCATATACAGAGTTCTAGCTACATGA
>NW_006409258.1:39274-50660 GCF_000296735.1 Chrysochloris asiatica | reverse complement strand
TACAAGGCAGATGAGTCCAACTTGTCTATATACGGAGAGCTAGCTACATAGCAGAGTAGTGCAACACTTCCATATACAGAGTTCTAGCTACATGACAGATGCGTTCAAAGTGTCCATATACTGAGAGCTAGCTATATGGCAGACAAGTCCAATATGTTCATATACAAAAACTACCTACTTGGCAGATCAGTCCAACATATTCATATACACAGAGCTATCTACATGGCAGACTAGTCCAAAATGCCCATATACAGAGAGCTAGCTACATGGCATGGTAGTACACTCTTTCCATATAGAAAGTTCTAGCTAAAAAGGCAGATGAGTCCAACTTGTCTATATATAGAGATCTAACTACATGGCAGGGTAGTGCAACATTTTCATATACAGAGTTCTAGCAACTTGTCAGAGGTGTCCAACATGTCCATATATACAGGGCTACCTACTTAGCAGATCAATCCAACATATCCATGTACAGAGCATTAGCTACATGGCAGGTGAGTCAAAAAAGTCCATATACAGACAGCTAGCTACATTGCAGGGTAGTGCAACATTTCCATATACAAAGTTCTAGGTACAAGGCATATGAGTCCAACTTGTCTATATGCAGAGAGCTAGCTACATGCAGAGTAGTGCAACACTTCCATATACTATACAAAGTTCTAGCTACAAGGCAGATGAGTCCAACTTGTCTATATACAGAGAGCTAAGTACATGGAAGAGTAGTGCAACATTTCCATATTCAGAGTTAGTTACATTTTAGATGTGTCCAACGTGTACATATACTGAGAGCTAGCTGCATGGCTCAGTAGTACAATATGTCCATATACTGAGTACTGGCTACATGGCAGATTAGTCCAACAAGTTCATATACTGAGAGTTAGCTACATGGCAAACAAGTTCAATATGTTCATATACAGAAGGGTATCTACTTGCCAGATCAGTCCAAAATATCCATGTACAGAGAGCTATCTACATGGCAGACGAGTCCACAATGTGCATATACAGAGAGCTAGCTACAAGGAAATGTAGTGGGTCATTTCCATATTCAGAGTTCTAGCTGCAAGGCAGATGAGTACAACTTGTTTATATACATAGAGCTAGTTACATGGCAGAGTAGTACAACATTACATTATACAGAGTTCTAGCTACCTGGCAGATTTGTCCAACGTGTCCATATACTGAGAGCTAGCTACATGGCAGACAAGTCCAATATGTTCATATACAGAGATCTAGCTACTTGGCAGATCAGTCCAAAATATCCATGTACAGATAGCTATTTTCATGGCAGTCGAGTCCAAAATATCCATATACAGAAACTTAGCTACATGGCAGGTTGTCTAACATTTTCATATACAGAGATCTAGCTACAAGGCAGATGAGTCCAACTTTTCTATATACAGAGAGCTAGCTACATGGCAGAGTAGTGCAACATTTCCATATACAGAGTTCTAGCTATATGGCAGATGTGTCCAACTTGTCCATATATTGAGAGCTAGGTACAATGCAGAGTAGTCCAACATGTCCAAATTCAGGGTACTACCTACATGGCAGATGTGTCCAACATGTCCATACACTAAGAGCCACCTACATGGCCGAAAAGTCCAAAATGTCCGTATACAGAGAGATACCGACTTGGCAGATCAATCCAACATATCCATGTACAGAGAGTTAGCTACATGGCAGACGAGTCAACTATGTCCATATTTAGAGAGCTAACTACATGGCAAGCAGGGGCAACATTTACATATACAGAGTTCTAGCTACAAGGCATATGAGTCCAAATTGTATATATACTGACAGCTAGCTACATGACAGAGTACTCCAACATGTACATATTCAGAGTTCTAGCTGAATGGCAGATGTGTACAACATTTCCATATACTGAGGTCTAACTATATGGCATACAAATCCAATATGTTCACATACAGAGAACAACCTACTTGGCAGATCAGTTCAACATATCCATGCGCAGAGAGCTAGCTACATGGCAGAGTTGTTCAACATTTCCACATACAGAGTTCTAGGTACATGGCAGATGTGTCCAACATGTCCATACACTGAGAGCTCACTACATGGCAGAGCAGTCCAACAGGTCCATATTCAGGGTAGTAGCTACATGGCAGATGTGTCCAACGTGTCCATATACTGAGAGCCACCTACATTGCAGACAAGTCCAATATGTTCATATACAGAGAGCTAGCTATATGGCAGGGTAGTGCAACATTTCCATATACAGAGCTCTATCTGCAAGGCAGTTGAGTCCAAATTGTCTATATACATAGAGCAAGCTACATGGCAGGGTAGTGCAACACTTCCATATACAGAGCTCTACCTACAAGGCAGTTGAGTCCAACTTGTCTATGTACACAAAGCAAGCTACATGGCAGGTCATGCAAAATTTCTATATACAGAGTTCTACCTACATGGCAGATGAGTCCAACATGTCCATATACTGAGAGCTAGCTACATGGCAGAGTAGTGAAACATTTCCATATACAGAGTTCTAACTACAAGACACATGAGTCCAACTTGTCTATATAGAGAGAGCTACCTACTTGTCAGATAAGTCCAACATATCCTTGTACAGAGAGCTAGCTACATGGCAGACAAGTCTAAAATGTCCAAATACAGAGAGTTAGCTACATGGCAGGGTAGGGCAACATTGCCATGTACAGATTTCTAGCTACAAGGCAGATGAGTCCAACTTGTCTATTTACAGAGAGCTAGCTACATGGCAGAGTTTTGCGACATTTCCATGAAAAAAGAGAAAGCTACATGGCTGATCAGTCCATCTTGTGTATATATTGAGAGCTAGCTACATGGTAGAGTAGTACCCTGTATATGTAGCTAGTGCCCTGTATATGATCATATACAGGGCACTAGCTACATGGCAGATGAGTCCAAAATGTCCTTATATTTAGAGCTAGCTACATAGCAGACAAGTCCAAAATGTCCATATATAAAGAGCTAGCTGCTTTGCAGCGTAATGCAACATTTCCATATACAATGTTCTAGCTACAAGGCAGATGTGCCCAACTTCTCTATATACTGGGAGCTAGGTACCTGGCAGGGTAGTGCAATATTTCCATATACAGAGTTCTAACTGCAAGGCAGATGAGACAAACTTGTCTATATACAGAGAGCTAGCTACTTGTCAGGGTAGTGCAACATTTTCATATACAGAATTCTAGCCACAACACAGAAGAGTCCAACTTGACTATATACTTAGAACAACCTACATGGCAGATCATGCCAAAATATCCATGCATAGAGAGCAAGCAACATGTCAGACGAGTCCAAAAGGTCCATATACAGAGAGCTAGCTTCATGTCAGAGTTGTGCATCATTTCCATATACAGAGTTCAAGCTACATGGCAGACAAGTAAAATATGTTCATACCATAGAGCTACCTACTTGGCAGATCGGTCCAACATATCCATGTACAGAGAGCGCTATCTACATGGCAGACGAGTCCATAATGTCAATATACAGAGAGCTAACTACATGGCATGGTAGTTCAAAATTTCCATATACAGAGTTCTAGCTACAAGGCAGATGTGTTAAAGTTGTTCATATACTGAGAGCTACCTACATGGCAGACAAGTCCTATATGTTCATATACAGGGTAGTGCAACGTTTCCGTATACAGAGTTCTAGCAACATGTCATATATGTGAAACATGTCCATATATTAAGAGCTATCTACTTGACAGAGTAGTCCAACATGTCCTTATTCTGGGTACTAGCTGCATGGTAGATATGTCCAACTTATACGGAGAGCCACCTACATGGCAGTCAAGTCCAATATGATCATATACTGGGAGCTACCTGCTTGGCAGATCAGTCCAACATATGCATGTACAGAGAGCTATCTACATGGCAGATGATTCCAATATGTTCATATACAGAGTGCTAGCTAAATGGCAGGGTACTGATACATTTCCATATACTGAATTATAGCTGCCGGGTAGATGTGTCAAAGGTGTTCATAAACTGAGAGCTACCTACATGGCAGACAAGTCCTATATGTTCATATACAGAGAACTACCTACTTGGCAGATCAGTCCAACATATCCATGTACAGAGAGCTAGCTTCATGACAGACAAGTCCAAAATGTCCATATACAGATAGCTAGCTACATGGCAGGTTAGTGCAAAATTTCCATATACAGAGTTCTAGCTATATGGCAGATTTTCCAACCTGTCTGAATAGCGAGAACTACTTACATGGCAGATCAGTTCAAAATATCCATACAGAGAGCTTGCTATATGTCAGACGAGTTCAAAATGTCCATATACAGAGAGCTAGCTACATGCCAGAGTAGTGCATCATTTCTATATACAGAGTTGAAGCTACATGGCAGATGAGTCCAATGTGTTCATATACTGAGAGCTAGCTACATGGCTGAATAGACCAACATGTCCATATACAGAGTTCTAACTACATGGCAGAAAAGTCCAATATGTTCATATACAGAGAGTTACCTAAATGGCAGATCAGTCCAACATATCCATGTATAGAGATCTAACTACATGGCACAGGAGTCCATAATTTAAATATACAGAGATCTAGCTACATGGCAGGGTAATGCAACATTTCCATATACAGAGTTCTAGCTACAAGGTAGATGAGTCCAACATGTCCATATACTGAGTTCTAGCTACATGGCAGATGAGTCCAAAATGTCCATATACAAAGAGCTAGCTACTTTGCAGATCAGTTCAACATATCCATGTACAGAGAGCTATCTACATGCAGAGTAATCCATCATTTCCATATACAGAGTTCAAGCTACATGGCAGATGAGTCCAAAGTGTCCATAAACTGACAGCTACCTACATGGCAGATCAGTCCAACATATCCATGAACAGAGAGCTGGCTACATGGCAGATGAGTCCAAAATGTCCATATACAGAGAGCTAGCTATATGGCAGGGAAGTGCAACATTTCCATACATAGAGTTATAGCTACATGGCATATGTGTCCAACATGTCCATATACTGAGAGCTTGGTACATGTCAGAGTAGTCCAAAATATTCATGCAGAGAGCAAGCTACATGTCAGAAGAGTCCAACATATCCATATACAGAGAGCTAGCTAAAAGGCAGAGTAGTACATCATTTCCATATACAGAGTTCAATACACATGGCAGATGAGTCCAAAGCGTTAATATACTTAGAGATGGCTACCTGGCAGAGGAGTCTAACATGTCCATATGAAGAGTACTAGCTACATGGTTAATGAGTCCAATTTTCCATATACTAAGAGCTAACTACATGGCAGACAAGTCCAATATGTTCATATACAGAGAGCTACCTTCTTGGCAGATCAGTCCAATATACCCATGTACAGAGTTACAGAGACCTAGTTACAATGCAGACGAGTCCAAAATGTCCATATACAGAGAGCTAGCTGCATGGCAGAGTAGTGCAACATTTCCATATCAGATTTCTAGCTGCATGGCAGTTGTGTCCAACCTGTACATATACTGAAAGCTACCTACCTGGCAGATCAGTTCAAAATATCCATGCAAAGAGAGCTAGCTACATGTCAGAAGAGTTCAAAATGTCCATATACAGAGAGTTAGCTACATGGCAGGGTAGTGCAACATTTCCATATACACAGTTCTCGCTACAAGGCAGAAGAGTCCAATTTGTCTATATAGAGAGAGTTCGCTACATAGCAGAGTAGTGCAATATGTCCTTTAAAGAGGGTACTAGCTACATGGCAGATGAGTCCAATATGTCCATATACTGAGAGCTAGATACATGGCATACAAGTCCAAAATATCCTGATAAAGAGAGCTGGCTACATGGCAGCTTAATGCAACATTTCCATATACCAAATTCTAACTACAAGTCAGATGGGTCCAACTTGTCTATATACAGAGAGCTAACTACCTGTCAGGGTTTTGCAACATTTCCATGTAAAAAAGCAAGCTACATGGCTGATCAGTCCAGCTAGTATAAATAATGAGAGCTAGCTACATGGTAGAATAGTGCAACATGTCCATATACAGGGTAATAGCTACATGGCAGATGAGTACAACATGTCCATATACTGAGAGCTACATGGCAGGGTAATGAAACATTTCCATATACAGTGTTCAAGCTACAAGGCTGATGAGTCCAACTTGTCTATATAAAGAGAGCTAATTATATGGCAAGGTAGTGCAACATTTCCATATACAGGGAACTAGCCAAAAGGCCGGGAAGTCCTACTTGTCCATATACTGAGAGCTACCTACATGGCAGATCAGTCCAAAATACCCATGCACAGAGAGCAAGCTACATGTCAGATGAGTCCAAAATATCCGTATATAGAGAGCTAGCTACATGACAGGGTAGTGCAACATTTCCATATACAGAGTTCAAGCGACATGGGAGATGTGTCCAACATGTCCATATACTGAGAGCTACCTACGTGACAGATGAGTCCTAAATATCCATGCACAGAGAGCAGACTACATGTCAGACGAGGCCAAAATATCCATATACAGAGAGCTAGCTACATGGCAGAGTAGTGCATCACTTTCATATACTGAGTTGAAGCTACATGGCAGATGAGCCCAAGTGTTCATATACTAAGAGCAACGTGGCAGATGTATCCAATGTGTCCATATACTGAGAGTTAGTACATGGCAGACAAGTCCAATGTGTTCATATATAGAGAACTATCTGCTTCACAGATCAGTCCAACGTATCCATGTACAGAAAGCTAGCTACATGACAGACGAGTTAATAATATGCATATACAGAGAGCGAGCCACATGGCAGATTAGTACATTTTCATATACAGAGTTCTAGATCAAGGCAGATGAGTCCAAATTGTCTATATTCAGAGAGGTAGCTACATGGCAGAATACGTCAACATTTCCAGATACAGAGTTCTAGCTACATGGTAGATGTGTCCTACTCGTTCATATACTGAGAGCAAGCTACATCCCAGAGTAGTCCAACATGTCCATATGAAGAGTACTAGCTACCTGGCTAATGAGTCCAACATGTGCATATCATGAGAGCTAGCTACATAACAGACAAATCCAATATGTTCATATACAGAGAACTACCTGCATGACAGATCAGTTCAACATATCCATGCACAGAGAGCTAGCTACATGGCAGACGAGTCCAAAATATCCGTATACAGAGTTCTAGATACATGGCAGAGTAGTACAACATGTCCATATACTGAGAGCTAGCTAAATGGCACAGTAGTCCAACATGTTCATATACAGAGTATTAGCTACATGGAAGATGAGTCCAACATGTCCATATACTGAGAGTTAGATACATGCAATTTTATTCCAACAGGTTTATATTTAGAGGGCTAGCTACAAGGCAGATGAGTACATCATGTTCATATACAGACAGCTAACTCCATGGCTGATGAGTCCATCATGTCCATATACAGAGAGCTATCTACAATGCAGAGAAGACCAATATGTTCATACACAGAGAGCTACCAACATGTGAGATCAATCCATCATATCCAGGTACAGAGAGCTAGTTGCATGGCAGACAAGTCCAAAATGTCCATATACAGAGAGCTAGCTACATGGAAAAGTAGTGCAACATTTCCATACACAGAGTTCTAGCTACAAGGCAGGTGAGTCCAACATGCCCATATACTGAGAGATAGCTACATAGCAGAGTAGTCCAACATGTCCGTATTCAGAGTTCTAGCTATATGGTCGATGAGTCCAACATGTCCATATACTGAGAGTTAGCTACATGCCAGATTAATCCTACATATGTATATTTAGAGGGCAAGTTACAAGGCAGATACGTCCAACATGTTCATACACAGAGAGCTGGCTACATGGCAGATGAGTCCAACATGTCTATACACTTAGAGTTAGCTACATGGCATATGAGTCCAACATATGTGTATTTAGAGGATTAGCTACATGGCATACAAGTCCAATATCTTCATTTACAGAGAGATACCTACATGGCATATCAGTCCAACATATCCATGCACAGAGAGCTAGCTACATGACAGATGATTTCAATATATCCATATACAGAGAGCTAGTTACATGGCAGAACAGTGCAACATTTCCATATACAGAGTTCTAGCTACATGGCAGATGAGTTCAACTTGTCTTTGTAAAGAGAACTAGTTACAAGGCAGAGTAGTGCAACATTTCCATATACAGAGTTCTAGCTACGTGGCAGATGAGTCCAACATGTCCATATATAGAGCTAGCTACATGGCAGAGTAGTCCAACATGTTCATATACAGAGTTCTAACTACATGGCTGATGAGTTCAACATGTCCATATACTGAGAGTTAGCTACATGGCAGATGAGTCCAAATTGTTCATACACAGAGAGATGGCTACATGGCATATGAGTCCAACATGTTCATATACTGGGAGTTAGCTACGTGGCAGCAGAGTCCAACATATGAATTTTTAGAGGGATAGCTACATGGCAGATAAGTCCAATATCTTCATATACAGCGAGCTAGCTACATGGCAGAGTAGTGCAACATTTCTATATACAGAGTTCTAGTTACATGTTAGATGAGTCCACCATGTGCATATACTATGAGCTAGCTCTGGTAGCGTAGTGGTTACGAATCTGGCTGCGAACCACAAGGTCCGCAGTTCGAAACTACCAGCTGCTCCGCAGGAGAAAGATGAGGCGATCTGCTCCCGTAAAGATTTACAGCCTCGGAATCCCTGTTCAGGGTCGCTATCGGTCGAAACCGATTCGTCGGCACTTAACAACAACAACAACAAAGCTACATGGCAGAGTAGTCCAACATGTCCATATAAAGAGTTCTAGCTCCATGGCAGATGAGTCCAACATGTCCATATAATTAGAGTTAGCTTCATGTGAGATGAGTCCAACATGTGTATATTTAGATGGCTATCTACAAAGCAGATGAGACCAACTTTTTTTTTGCACAGAGAGCTGGACTGGCTACATGGCACATGAGACCAATATCTTCATATACAGAGAGATACCTATATGGCAGATCAGTCCAACATATCCATGCACAGAGAGCAAGCTACATGGCTGACGATACCAACATGTCCATATACATAGAGCTAGCTACATGACAGAGCAAGCAACATTTCCATATACAGAGTTCTAGCTACATGGCAGTTGTGTCCAACATGTGTATATATAGAGGATGAGTTACAAGGCAGGTGAGTCCGACATTCTCATACACAGAGTGCAGACTACATGGCTGATGATTCCAACATGTCCATATACTGAGAGCTACCTACAGGACAGAAAAGTTCAATATGTTCCTGTACAGAGAGCTACCTACATGGCAGATCAGTTGAACATATCCATGCACAGAGAGTTAGCTACATGGCAGAGTAGTCCAAAATGTTCATATACAGAGAGTCTAGCTACATGGCAGAGTATTTCAACATGTCCATATATTGAGAGCTAGCAAAATGGCAGAGTAGTCAAGCATGTCCATATACAGAGTACTAGCTACATGGCAGATGAGTCCAACATGTCCTTATACTGAGAGATAGATACATGCAAGTTTACTCCATAAGGTTTATATTTAGAGGGCTAGCTGCAAGGTAGATGAGTACAACATGTTCATACCCAGAAAGCTGGTTCCATGGCAAATGAGTCCATCATATCCATATACTGAGAGCTATCTACAATGCAGAGCAGTCCAGTATTTTTATATACAGAGAGCTACCTACATGTCAAATCAACCCATCATATCCGTGAACAGAGAGATAGCTACATGGCAGACGAGTCCAAAGTGTCCATATACAGAGAGCTAGCTACATGGAAGTGTAGTGCAACATTTCCATGTACAGAGTTCTAGCTACATGGCAGAGTAGTGCAACATTTCCATATACAGAGTTCTAGTTCCATGTTAGATGAGTCCACCGTGTGCATATACTGAGAGCTAGCTTCATGGCAGAGTACTCCAACATGTCCATATACAGAGTTCTAGCTACATGTCAGGTGAGTCCAACATGTCCATATACAGAGTTCTAGCCACAAGGCCAATGAGTCCAACATATCCATATACTGAAAGTTAGCTGCATGCCAGATCAGTCCTACATATGTATATTTAGATGGCTAGCTACAAGACAGATGAGTTCAACATGTTCATACACAGGGAGCTGGCTACATGGCAGAGGAATCCACCATGTCCATACACTTTAAGTTAGCTACATGGCAGATGAGTCCAAAATATTTATATTTAGAGGATTAGCTACATGGCAGACAAGTCCAATATCTTCATAAACAGACAGATCGCTACATACCAGCTCAGTCTAACATATCCATGCACAGAGAATTATCTACATGGCTGAGGATTCCAAAATATCCATATGCAGAGAGCTAGCAACATGTCAGAACTAGCTACATGGCAGGCGATGGCTGAGGATTCCAAAATATCCATATTCAGAGAGCTACCTACATGTCAGAACTAGCTACATG
Source organism: Chrysochloris asiatica (assembly GCF_000296735.1). Taxonomy (NCBI): domain Eukaryota; kingdom Metazoa; phylum Chordata; class Mammalia; order Afrosoricida; family Chrysochloridae; genus Chrysochloris; species Chrysochloris asiatica. The sequence goes on along the minus strand of NW_006409258.1, from coordinate 40,224 downwards.
GCAGATGAGTCCAAAATGTCTGTATACAGAGTTATAGCTACATGGCAGAGTAGTACAACATGTCCATATACTGAGAGCTAGCTAAATGGCACAGTTGTCAAACATGTCCATATACAGAGTACAAGCTACACGGCAGATGAGTCCAACATGTCCATATACTGCGAGTTAGATACATGGAAGTTTATCCCAACAGGCTTATATTTAGAGGACTAGCTACAAGGAAGATCAGTACATCACGTTCTTATACAGTGTAACATTTCCATATACAGTGTTCTAGCTACATGGAAGAGGGCTAGCTACATGGAAGACAAGTCCAATATCTTCATATACAGAGATCTAGCTACATAGCAGAGTAGATGATTCCAATGTGTCCATATACAGAGAACTAGCTACATGGCAGAGTAGTCCAACATTTCCATATAAAGAATTCTAGCTAAATGGCAGAGTAGTCCAACACGTCCATTTATGAGAGCTAGCTAAATGACACAGTAGTCCAACATGTCCATAGGAATAGTATTAACTACATGGCAGATGACTCCATCATGTTCATTTATTGAAAGCTAGCTACATGGAAGAGAAGTCCAATATCTTCATATGCAGAGAGCTACCTACATGTCAGATCAGTCCAACATGTCCATATACGGAGTTCTAGCTACATGGCTTATGAGTCCAACATGTCCATATACTGAGAGTTAGCTTCATGGGAGATGAGTCAAACATGTGTATATTTGGAGGGCTAGCAATAAGGCAGCTGAGACCAACTTGTTCATACACAAAGAGCTGGCTACATGGCAGAAGAGCCCAATATCTTCATATACAGAGAGTTACCTACATGGCAGACAAGTCCAATATGCTCATATATAGAGAGCTACTTACATGGCAGATCAGTCCAACATATCCATGTACAGAGAGCTAGCTACATGGCAGATGAGTCCAACATGTGTATATAT
>NW_006409258.1:37452-39006 GCF_000296735.1 Chrysochloris asiatica | reverse complement strand
AATGTCCATATACAGAGTACTAGCTATATGACAGAGTAGTGTAACATTTCCATATAAAGAGTTCAAGCTACATGGCAGAGTAGTCCAACGTGTCCATATACTAAGAGCTAGCTAAATGGTAGAGTAGTCAAACATGTCCATATACAGAGTACTCGCTACATGACAGATGAGTCCAACATGTCTATATTCTGAGAGTTAGATACATGGCAGATGAGTCCAACATGTGTATATTTAGAAGGTTAGCTACAAGGCAGATGAATCTTACATGTTCATACACAGACAGCTGGTTACATGGCTGATGAGTCCAAAATGTCCATATACAGAGAGCTAGCTACATGACAGAGTAGTGCAACATTTCCATATACAGGGTTCTATATACATGGAAGATGAGATCAACATGTCTATATACAGAGAGCTAGCTACAATGCAGAGTAGTGCAACATTTCCATATACAGAGATCTAGATACATGGCAGATGAGTCCAACGTGTGCATATTCTGAGAGCTAGCTACATGACAGAGTAGTCAAACATGTCCATATACGGTGCTCTAGCTACATGCCAGATGAGTCCAACATGTCCGTATACTGAGAGTTACTTTCATGGGAGATAAGTCCAATATGTGTATATTTAGAGGGCTAGCTAAAAGGTAGATGAGACCAACTTGTTCATAAACAGAGAGCTGGCTACATGGCAGATCAGTCAAATATCTTCTTATACAGAGAGCTACCTACATGGGAGAAAAGCCCTATATGTTCATATACAAAGAGCTACCTACATGGCAAATCAGTCCAACTTATCCATGCACAGAGAGCTAGCTACATGGCTGACAATTCCAAATGTCCCTATACAGAGAGCTTGCTACATGGCAGAGCAGTGCAACATTTCCATATAGAGAATTCTAGCTACATGGTAGATGAGTCCAACATGTCCATATGCTGAGAGCTAGCTACATGGCAGAGTAGTCCAACATGTCCATATACAGAGCACTAGCTACATGGCAGTTGAGTCCAACATGTGTATATATAGACGACGAGCTAAAAGTCAGGTGAGTCCGACATTCTCATACACAGAGAGCAGGCTACATGGCTGATGAGGCCAAAATGTCCATATACTGAAAGTTGGCAACATGGCAGACAAGTCCAGTATGTTCATAAACAGAGAGCTACCTACATGTCAGATCAGTTCAACATATGCATATACAGAGAAGTAGCTACATGGCATACGAGTCCAAAATATCCATATACAGAGAGCTAGCTCCATGGCAGGGTAGTCCAAAATGTCCATATACAGAGTACTAGCTACATGGCAGAGTAGTGCATCATTTCCATACACAGAGTTCTAGCTACATGGCAGATGAGTCCAACGTGTCCATATACTGAGAACTAGCTACATGGCAGAGTAGTCCAACATGTCCAAATACAGAGCACTAGCTACATGGCAGATGAGTCCTACATGTGTATATATAGAGGACGAGCTAAAAGGCAGGTGAGTCTGACATTCTCATACACAGAGAGCAGGCTACATGGCTGATGAGGCCAAAATGTCCATATACTG
>NW_006409258.1:34501-36006 GCF_000296735.1 Chrysochloris asiatica | reverse complement strand
ATAGAGGACGAGCTAAAAGGCAGGTGAGTCCGACATTCTCATACACATAGAGCAGGCTACTTGGCTGATGAGGCCAAAATATCCATATACTGAAGTTGGCTACATGGCAGACAAGTCCAATATGTTCATATACAGAGAGCTACCTACGTTTCAGGTCAGTTCAACATATCCATACACAGATAAATAGCTACATGGCAGACGAGTCCAAAATATCCATATACAGAGAGCTAGCTCCATGGCAGAGTTGTCCAACATGTCCATATACAGAGTACTATTTACAAGGCTAATGAGTCCAACTTGTCCATATAATGAGAGCTAGCTACATGACAGACATGTCCGATATGTTCATATACAGAGAGCTACCTATATGGCAGATCAGTGCAACATGTCCTTGTACAGAGAACTAGCTACATGGCAGACGAGTACAAAATGTCCATATACAGAGAGATAGCTTCTCGGCAGAGAAGTGCAACATATCCATATACAGAGTTCTAGCTAAATGGCAGATAAGTCCAACATGTCCATATACTGAGCGATAATTGCATGGCAGATATGTCTAACATGTCCATATATCGACAGCTATCAACATAGCAGAGTAGTCCAACACGGCCATTTACCCAGTATTAACTATGTGGCAGATGAGTCCCACATGTCCACATAGTGAGAGTTAGCTACATTGCAGATGAGTCAAACATGTGAATATTTAGAGGGCTAGCTGCAAGGCAGATGATTCCAACATGTTTATACACAGAGAGCTGGCTTCATGGCTGATGAGTGAAACATGTCCATATACAAAGAGCTAGCTACATGGCAGAGAAATCCAAAATGTCCTTATACAGAGAGCTAGCTACATGGCAGATGATTGCAACGTTTCCATATACTGACAGATAGCTACATGACAGAGTCATCCAAAATTCCATATACAGAGGACTAGCTACATGGAAGATGCGGCCAACATTTCCATATACTGAGAATTAGCTACATGGCAGATGCGTCGATCTTGTGTAAATATAGAGGACTACCTATAAGATAGATGAGTCCAACATGTTCATACAGAGAGATCTGACTTCATGGCTGATGAGTTCAACGTGTCTTTATACTGAGAACTAGCTACATGGCAGACAAGTCCAGTATGTTCAAATACAGAGAGCTGCCTGCATGGCAGATCAGTCGAACATATCATTCACATTGAGGTAGCTACATGGCAGACAAGTGCAAAATGTCCATATAGGGAGAGCTAGCTATATGGCAGAGTCATCCAACATTTCCATATAACTAGAGCTAGCTACATGGCAGATGATTCCAACATGTGTATATATAGAGGACTAGCTACAAGGCAGATGAGTCCAACTTGTTCATAAAGAGAGAGCTGGATACATGGCTGAAGAGTCCACCATGCTCATATACAGAGAGCTAGCTCTATGAATGACAAGTCCAATATATTCATATAAAGAGAGATACCTATCTGTCAGATCAGTACAACATATCCATGCACATAGTGCTAG
>NW_006409258.1:32379-33752 GCF_000296735.1 Chrysochloris asiatica | reverse complement strand
AATATGTTCATATACAGAGAGTTACCTATATGGCAGATCAGTACAACATATCCATGCACAGAGAGGTAGCTACATGGCAGAGTAATGCAACATTTCCATATACAGAGTTCTAGCTACATGGCAGATGAGTCCTCAGTGTCCATATACTGAGAGCTAACTACATGGCAGAGTAGTACAACATGTCCATTTACAGAGTACTAGCTACTCTAGTAAATGGACATGTTCATATAGAGAGCTAGCTACATTGCAGACAAGTCCTTTATGTTCATGTACAGAGAACTACCTACATTTCAGATCTATCCAACATATCCATGCACAGAGATCTATCTACATGACAGACGAGTCCATAATGTCCATATTCAGAGAGCTAGACACATGTCAGAAAAGTCCAACATTTCCATATATAGAGTATTAGCTACATGTCAGATGAGTCCAATATGTCCATAAACAAATAGCTTTCTACATGACAGAGTAGTCCAACATGTCCATATACAGAGTACTAGCTACATGGCAGATGAGTTCAACATGTCCATGAATCTAACTCTCAGTATTTGGACATGTTGGGCTCATCAGCAAAGAAGCTAGAACTCCGTATATGGGCATGTTGGACTACTCTGCCATGTAGCTAGCTCTCAGTATATGCACACATTCGACTCATCTGCCATGTAGCTAAAACTCTACATTGTAGCTAGCTCTCTGTATATGGACACGCTGATCTCATCTGCCATGTAGGTAGAACCTTGTATATGGAATGTTGCACTACTCTGCCATGTAGCTGGCTCTCTGTTTATGGACATTTTGGACTCATCAGCCATATAACCAGCTGTCTTTGTATGAACATGTTTGACTCATCTGCCTTGAAACTAGCCCTCTAAATATACACATGTTGTACTCATCAGCCATGAAGCTAACTCTCAGTATTTGGACATGTTGGACTCATCAGCCATGTAGTTAGAATTCCGTATATGGACATGCTGGACTACTCTGCCATGTAACTGACTCCAGTATATGGACATATTGAACACATCTGCCATGTAGCTAGAACCCTGTATATGGAAATGTTGCACTACTCTGCCATGTAGCTAGCTCTCAGGATATTGACACATTGGACTCATCTGCCATGTAGCTAGAACTCTGTATATGGAAATGTTGCTCTACTCTGCATTATAGCTAGCTCTCTGTATATGGGAACGTTGATCTCATCTGCCATGTAGCTAGAACACTGTATATGGAAATGTTGCACTACTCTGCTATGTAGCTAGCTCTCTGTATATGGATATATTGGACTCATCAGCCATGTAACCAGCTGTCTGTGTATGAACATGTTGGATTCATCTGCCTTGTAGCTAGTCCTCTATATATACACATGTTGG
>NW_006409258.1:29497-31009 GCF_000296735.1 Chrysochloris asiatica | reverse complement strand
ACTCATCAGCAAAGAAGCTAGAACTCCGTATATGGACATGTTGGACTACTCTGCCATGTAGCTAGCTCTCAGAATATGGACACTTTGGATACATCTGCCATGTAGCTAGAACTCTGTATATGGAAATGTTGCACTACTCTGACATGTTGCTAGCTCTCTGTATATGGACTTTTTGGACATGACTGCCATGTAGTGCATGGATTTGTTGGACGGATCTGCCATGTAGGTATCTTTCTCTAAATGAACATATTGGTCGTGTCTGCCATGTATATGAACATGTTGGACTCCTCATCCATGTAGTCAGCTCTCTCTGTGTGAACATGTTGGACTAGTCTGCGTTGTAGATAGTCCTCTATATATTCACATGTTGGACTCATCTGCCATGTAGCTAGTACTTTGTATATGGACATGTTGGTCTACCCTGTCAAGTACCTAGCTCTCTGTATATGGACACGTTTTATTCATCTGCCATGTAGCTAGAACTCGCTATTTGGAAATGTTGCACTACTCTGCATTATAGCTAACTGTCTGTATATGGACATTTTGGACTCGTCTGCCATGTAGCTAGCTCTCTGTAAATGGACATGTTGGACTGATCTGTCATGTAGGCAGCTCTCTGTATATGACCATATAGAACTTGTCTGCCATGTAGCTAGCTCTGAATATATGTACTTGTTAGAATCATCAGCCATGTAGCCAGCTTTCTGTGTATGAACACGTTGGACTCATCTGCCGTGTATCTAGGCCTCCAAGTATTCACATGGTTAATTATCTGCCACGTAGCTAACTCTCAGTATATGGACATGTTAGACTCATCTACTATGTAGGTAGTACTCTGTATATGGAAATGTTGGACGACTCTGCCATGGAGCTAGCTGTCAGTATATGGACATGTTGGAATCATCTGCCATGTTGCTAGCTCTCTGTATATGGACATTTTGGACTTGTCTGACATGTAGCTAGCTCCCTGTATTTGGACATGTTAGACTCAGCAGCCATGTAGTGAACTCTCTCTGTATGAACACATTATACTTATCTACCTTGTAGCTAGTCCTCTATATATACACATGTTGGACTCATCTGCTATGTAGTAAACTCTCAGTGTATGGACATGTTGAATTCATCTGCCATGTAGCTAGAACACTGTATATGGACATGTTGGACTACTCTGCCATGTAACTAGCTCTCAGTATATGGACACATTAGACTCATCTGCCATGTAGCCAGAATTCTGTATAAAGAAATGCTGCACTACTCTGCCATGTAGATAGCTCTCTGATAATGGATATGTTGGAATGATCTGTCAAGTAGGGAGCTCTCTGTATATGAAGATATTGGACTTGTCTGCCATGTAGTTAGCTCTCTGTATATGGACATGTTGGACTCATCAGTCATGTAGCCAGCTCTCTGTGTATGATCATTATGGACTCAACTGAGTTGTAGCTAGCCCTCTAAATATACGTATTTGGGATTCATATGCCATGTAGCTAACTCTCAGTAAATGGACACTTT
>NW_006409258.1:27451-28777 GCF_000296735.1 Chrysochloris asiatica | reverse complement strand
TGTATGAACATGTTGAATTCATCTGCCTTTTAGCTAGTCCTCTATATATACACATGTTGAACTCATCTGTCATGTAGCTAGTACTCTGTTTATGGATATGTTGGACTACTCTGCCATGTACCTAGCTCTCAGTATATGGACACGTTGGACTCATCTTCCATGTAGTGAAAACTATGTATATGGAAATGTTGCATTACTCTGCCATGTAGCTAGCTCTCTGTATATGGACATTTTGGACTCTTCTGCCATGTCGCTAGCTCTCTGTGTACGAATATGTTGGACTGATCTGCCATGTAGTTTGCTGCCTGTATATGAGCATATTGGATATGTCTGCCATGTAGCTAGCTCTCTGTATATGGACATGTTGGACTCATCAACCATGTAGCCATCTTTCTCGGTATTAACATGTTGTACTCATCTGCCTTGTAGCTAGTCGTCTATATAAAAACATGTTGGACTTATCTGCCATGTAGCTAACTCTCAGTATATGGATATATTAGTCTCATGTGCCATGTAGCTAGTATACTTTATATGGACATGTTGGACACATCTGCCATGTAGCTACCTCTCAGTCTATGGACACATATGACTCATCTGCCATGTATGTACCTCTCTGTACATGGACATTTTGGACTCATCGTTCATGTAGCTAGCTCTCAGTGCATGCATATGTTGGACTGACCTGCTATGTAGTTACCTCCCTGTATATGACCATATTGGACTTCTCTTCCATGTAGCTAGCTCTCTGTACATGGACATGATGAACTCATCAACCATGAGGCCATCTCTCTCTGTATGATCATGTTGGACTCATCTGAATTTTAGCTAGTCCTCTATATATACAAATGTTAGACTCATATGCATCTAGCTAACTCTCAGTATATGGACATGTTGGACTCATCTGCCATGTAGCCCTAAAGCCCTAACAGGCCTAGGCCAAGACCTAAATCCCTAACAGCCCTAGCCCTAGCCTTAGACATAGCCCTAAAGCCCTAACAGCCCTAGCCCGAACCCTAGCCCTAAAGCCTTAATAGCACTGGCCCTAGCTATAAAGCCCTTGACCTAATGTCCTAGCCCTAGACCTAGCCCTAAAGCCCTAGCCCTAGCACTGTCCCTAAAGCCCTAAAAGGACTAGCTCTAACCATAGCTTTAAATAAATAAGAGCCATAGCCATAGCCATAGCCGTAGCCCTAAAGTCCTAACAGGCTAGCCCTAGACCTATCCCTAAAGCCCTAACAGCTGTAGGACTTTCCCTAGCACTAAAGCATTCACAGCCCCAGTCCTAGCCTTACAGCCCTAGTCCTAACAGCCCTAGCCCTCGCCCTG
>NW_006409258.1:25841-27268 GCF_000296735.1 Chrysochloris asiatica | reverse complement strand
CCTAGCCCTAGCCCTAAAGTCCTAACAGCCCTGCCCTAGCCCTAGCCCTAAAGCCCTATCAGCCCGAGCCCTAACCCTAAAGAACTAACAGCCTTAGACCTAGCCCTAAAGGCCTAACAGACCTAGCCCTACACCTACCGCAAAATCCCTAACAGCCATAGCCCAACAGCTCCAGCCCTAGCCCTTAAGATCTATCCCAAAATCCTTAGCCCTAGCCCTAGCCCTAAAGCCCTAACAGCCCTAGTCCTATCCCTAAAGCCCTAACAGCCATAACCCAAGCCCTAGCCCTAAAGCCCAAGGCCTAGTCCTAGCCTTAAAGCCCTAAGAGCCCTAGCTCTAGACCTAGCCTTAAAGCCCTAAGAACCCTAGCCCTAGACCTAGCCATAAAGCCCTAAGAGGCTTAGCCTTTCCCTAACCATAAAGCCCAAAAGCCCTAGGCCTAACGCTAGCCCTAAAGCCCTAACAGCCCTAGCCCTAGCCCTAGCCCTAAAGCCATATCAGCTCTAGCGGTAGCCCTAGCCCTAACCCTAAAGTCCTAACAGCCCTAAGAATAGCCCTAAAGCCCTAACAGCCCTAGTCCTAAAGCCCTAACAGCCCTAGCCATAGCCCTAAAGCCCGATCAGAACTAGCCCTAGCCCTAAAGCCCTAACAGCCCTAGCCCTAGCCCTAAAGCCCTAACAGCCCTACCCTAAGCCCTAGCATTAAAACCCTAACAGCACTGGGCCTAGCCATAAAGCCCTTGATTTAATGCCCTAGCCCTATACCTAGCCCTAAAGCACTAGCCCTAGCACTGACCCTAAACCCCTAAAAGAACTAGCATTAATCCAACCGTAAAGCCATAATATCCCTAGCCCTAGCCCTAGCCCTAAATCCCTAACAGTCCTAGCTCAAGCCCTAGTGCTAAAGCACTAACAGCACTGGCCTAGCCCTAAATCCCTTGACCTTATGCCCTAGCACTAGACCTAGCCCTAAAGCCCTAGCCCTAGCACTGTCCCTAAAGCCCTAAAAACACTAGCTCTAACCCTAGCCCTAAATCCATAACAGTCCTAGCCCTAGCCCTAAAGCCTTAGCCCTAAATCCTTAGCCCTAGCCCTAGCCTTAAAGCGCTAACTGCCCTATCCCTAGCCCTAAAAGCTAATAGCCATAGCCGAAGCTCTAGCCCTAAAGCCCTAAGACGCTTTGCCCTAGCCCTAAAGCCCTAACAGCCCTAGCCCTTGCCCTAAAGACCTAAAAGCCTTAGCCCTAGACATAATCCTAAATCCCTAACAGCCCTAGAACAAGCCCTAGCAATAAGCCCTAACAACACTGGCCCTAGCCCTGAACACTTGACCTAATGTCCTAGCCCTATACCTAGTCCTAAAGCACTAGCCCTAGCACTGACCCTAAAGCCCTAAAAGAACTAGCTCTAATCCAAACGTAAAGCCATA
>NW_006409258.1:24033-25741 GCF_000296735.1 Chrysochloris asiatica | reverse complement strand
TAGCCCTAAATCCTTAGCCCTAGCCCTAGCCTTAAAGCGCTAACTGCCCTATCCCTAGCCCTAAAAGCTAATAGCCATAGCCGAAGCTCTAGCCCTAAAGCCCTAAGACGCTTTGCCCTAGCCCTAAAGCCCTAACAGCCCTAGCCCTTGCCCTAAAGACCTAAAAGCCTTAGCCCTAGACATAATCCTAAATCCCTAACAGCCCTAGAACAAGCCCTAGCAATAAGCCCTAACAACACTGGCCCTAGCCCTGAACACTTGACCTAATGTCCTAGCCCTATACCTAGTCCTAAAGCACTAGCCCTAGCACTGACCCTAAAGCCCTAAAAGAACTAGCTCTAATCCAAACGTAAAGCCATACTATCCCTAGCCCTAGCTCTAGCCGTAAAGACCTAACAGCCCTAGCCATAGCCCTAAAGCCCTAACAGACCTAGCCCAAGCCCTAGCCCTAAAGCCCTAAGAGCACTGGCACTAGCCCTAAAGCACTTGACCTTATGCCCTAGCCCTAGACCTAGCCCTAAAGCCCTAGCCCAAGCACTGTCCCTAAAGCCCTAAAAGCACTAGCTCTAACCCTAGCCCTAAATCCATAACAGCCCTAGCCCTAGCCCTAGCCCTAAAGCCCTTACAGCCATAGAACAAGCCATAGCCCTAAAGCAATAACAGACCTAGCCCTAGACCTAAATCCCTAACAGCCCTAGCCTTAGCCCTAGCCCTAAAGCCCTAAGAGCCCTAGCCCAAGCCCTAGAGCTAAAGCCCTAATAGCACTGGCCATAGCCCTAAAGCCCTTGACCTCATGTCCTAGCCCTAAACCCCTAGCCCTAGCACTGTCCCTAAAGCCCTAAATGCACTAGCTCTAACCCTAGCATTAAATCCATAACAGCCCTAGCCCTCAAGCCCTAACAGCCATAGCCCAAGCCATAGCCCTAAAGCCCTAAGAGGCCTAGCCCTAGCCATAAAGCCCTAACAGCCCTAGCCCTAGCCGTAAAGCCATATCAGTCCTAGCCGTAGCCCTAAAGCCCTTGACCTATTGTCCTAGCCCTAAACCCATAGCCCTAGAACTGTCCCTAAAGCCCTAAAAGCACTAGCTCTAACCCTAGCCCTAAATAAATAACAGCCCTTGCCCTATCCCTATCCCTAAAGCCCTCATAGCTGTAGGTCTTTCCCTAGCCCTAAAGCCCTAACAGCCCTTACCCTAGTCCTAGACTTAAAGCCCTAAAAGTCCTAACCCTAGCCATAGAGGCCTATCAACCCTAGCCCTAGACTTAGCCCTGAATCCCTAACAGTCCTAGCTCAAGCTCTAGCGCTAAAGCCCTAACAGCACTGGCCCTAGCCCAAAATCCCTTGACCTTAAGCACTAGCCCTAGACCTAGCCCTAAAGCCCAAGCCCTAGCACTGTCCCTAAAGCCCTAACTAGCTCTAACCCTAGCCCTAAATCCATAACAGCCCTAGCCCTAGCCCTAAAGCCCTAACAGCCCTAGCCCAAGCCCAAGCCCTAAAGCCCTAACAGGCCTAGCCCTAGCCATAGCCTTAAAGCCCTAAAACCCTGGCCCAAGCCAAAGCATTGAAGACCTAAAAGCACTGGCCCTAGCCCTAAAGCCCTTGACCTAATGACATAGACCTATACCTAGCCCTAAAGCCCTAGCCCTAGCACTGACCCTAAAGCCCTAAAAGAACTAGCTCTAATCCAACCCTAAAGCCATAACATCCC
>NW_006409258.1:4776-5269 GCF_000296735.1 Chrysochloris asiatica | reverse complement strand
AGACCTAGCCCTAAAGGCCTAACAGACCTAGCCCTAGACCTACCCGAAAAGCCCTAACAGCCACAGCCCAACAGCTCTAGCCCTAGCCTTTAAGCCCAAGCCCTAAATCCTTAGCCCTATCCCTAAAGCCCTAACAGCCATAGCCCTAGCCCTAAAGCCCTAACAGCCCTAGCCCTAGCCCTAGCCTTAAAGCCCTAAAATCCTGGCCCAAGCCCAAGCACTAAAGACCTAACAGCACTGACCCTAGACCTAAAGCCCTTTACCTAATGCCCTAGACCTATACCTAGCCGTAAATCCCTAGCCCTAGCACTGAACCTAAAGCCCTAAAAGAACTAGCTCTAATCCAACCGTAAAGCCATAATATCCCTAGCACTAGCCCTAGCCCTAAATTCCTAACAGCCCTTGCGCTAAAGCCCGAACAGCACCGGCCCTAGCCCTAAATCCCTTGACCTTAAGCAATTGCCCTAGATCTAGCCCTAAAGCCCTAGCCCTA
>NW_006409258.1:2879-3817 GCF_000296735.1 Chrysochloris asiatica | reverse complement strand
AGCCCTAAAGCCCTAACAGCCATAGCCCTAGCCCTAAAGCCCTAACAGCCCTAGAACAAGCCCTAGCCCTAAAGCCCTAAAATCCTGGCCCAAGCCCAAGCACTAAAGACCTAAAAGCACTGGCCCTAGACCTAAAGCCCTTTACCTAATGCCCTACACCTATACCTAGCCGTAAAGCCCTAGCCCTAGCACTGAACTTAAAGCCCTAAAAGAACTAGCTCTAATCCAACCCTAAAGCCATAACATCACTAGCCCTAGCCCTAAAGACCTAACAGCACTAGGCCAATCCCTAGCCCTAAAGCCCTAACAACACTGGCCCCAGCCCTGAATCCCTTGACCTTATGCCCTAGCCCTAGCCCTAAAGCCTTAGCGCTAGCACTGTCCCTAAAGCCCTAAGAGCACTAGCTCAAACCCTAGCCCTAAATCCAGAACAGCCCAGGCCCTAGCCCTAGCCCTAGCCCTAGCCCTAAAGCCCTAACAGCCAATTCAAGCCCTAGCCCTAAAGCCCTAACAGGCCTAGCCCAAGACCCAAAGCCCTAAAAGCCCTAACCCAAGCCCTAAAGCCCTAACAGCCATAGCCCAAGCCCTAGCCCTAAATCCATGACAGCCCTAGCCCTAGCCCTAAACCCTAAGGGCCATGACCCAAGCCCTATCCCTAAAGCCCTAACAGGCCTAGCCCTAGACCTAAAGCCCTAACAGCCCTAGCCCAAGCCATAGCCGTAAAGTCCTAACAGCCCAAGCCATAGCCATATCCCTAAAGCCCTAACAGCCCTACCCTTAGCCCTAGCCCTAAAGCCCTAAGAGCCCTAGGTCTAACTCTAAAGACCTAACAGCCCTAGCCCTAGCCCTAAAGCCCTAACAGGCCTAGCCCTAGACCCAAAGCCCTAAAAGCTGTAGCCCAAGCCATAAAGCCCTAACGGCCATAGCCCTAGACCTAG
>NW_006409258.1:0-586 GCF_000296735.1 Chrysochloris asiatica | reverse complement strand
TAGCCCAACAGCTCTAGCCCTAGCATTTAAGCCCTAGCCCTAAATCCTTAGCCCTAGCCCTAAAGTCCTAACAGCCCTAGCCCTTTCCCTAAAGCCCTAACAGCCCTAGACCAGTCCCTAGCCTTAAAGCCCTAACAGGCCTAGCCCTAGCCCTAAAGCCCTAACAGCCCTAGTCCTAGCCCTAAAGCCCTAAAACCCTGGCCCAAGCCCAAGCACTAAAGACCTAAAAGCACTGGGCCTAGCCCTAAAGCCCTTGACCCAATGCAATAGACCTATACCTAGCTCTAAAGCCTACCCCTAGCACTGACCCCAAAGCCCTAAAAGAACTACCTCTAATCCAACCCTAAAGCCAAAACATCCCTAGACCTAGCCCTAAAGCCCTAACAGCCCTAGCACAATCCCTAGCCCTAAAGCCCTAACAGCACTGGCCTTAGCCCTGAAGCCCTTGACCTTATGCCCTAGCGCTATAAGTAGCCCTAAAGACCTAGCCCTAGCACTGTCCCTAAAGCCTTAAGAGCACTAGCTCAAACCCTAGCCCTAAATCCATAACAGCCCAGGCCCTAGCCCTAGCACTAGCCCTAAAGCC
>NW_006409257.1:118466-120208 GCF_000296735.1 Chrysochloris asiatica | reverse complement strand
TGCAGCCATTTCTGTATTACCTTTAGCAAAACTTTATTCATGTGAGATATCAAAGAGATTGTCCCATAATTTCCACATTCCGTTGGGCCACCTCTCTTTGGAACATTCAGTGTTCCCATGTGAGAGAAAAATAATCTCATGACTACAAATATTAGATTATGGAAATTCCATTTTGTGGCCAACTGCCTAACTCAGTACAGGAGACATATCTTCTGATGATGCAATTCAAAGGTATATTAGCAATAGGTCCAGGAAAGAGTATAAATTTTCTGTCCCTGGGTATCATGTGTGGTATTACATATATGTCAGTTATACAAATCTAGAAACAATGAGGGAAATGAATCCCAGGATGAAGCTACTCATATAGACAAATGATGCTCTATTGTCCTTTTCCTGAACACACCCTAAATCTTAAGTCCTTCTATTGAAAGTTGTTATAAAAGCTCCCTATAGTTTTGAGCATGTGTTTATCTGAGAGTGTTTTAATTTAGACTTAATAGACCCAGCTGTTACTATTCAAACCTCTCACAACTATTCAATCAGTGAGAAAAAACAATGATCTCATTTAGCAAATGATGAAATTGACTGTGGCTTATGCTGGCGTGCAGAAAGCATTTGCCAGTGACAGGTCTTAATAATTAATGAATTAGAAGAAATGACACAATCACTGAAAAACAGTGTATTCTACCAAAGAATTTCTTCAAACTTACTTTTACATCTCTATTCCTCAGACTATAAAAAAAATGATTCATCATTTGGGGAAACACAATGTACATCACTGAAGTTGCTGCTGCTTTCTTGGGAGAGTTTGTAAATGGTGAACTTAGGTACACACATAAAGATGTCCCAAAGAATAAAGAAACAACTGAAAGATGAGACCCACAGCTGGAAAAAGCTTTATATTTCCTCCAGCTGGTGACATGCTCAATACAAAGGAGACGATGTGAGAATATGATGCCAGATACAGGGATACCAGCCAATATGCAACCCATTAAGTACATCAGGATGTTATTGATGAGGGTACTGGAACAGGCAATATTAAGGACATGAGTAAGTTCACAGAAGAATTGAGGGATTTCCAAGTTTGTGCAGAAGGACAGATGCAAAACCATCAGAGTGTGGAGCAGAGAATTCACCATACTAATGGACAAGGAAAGTAGTATTAGCAGGCCACAGAAGTAGGAGTTTATGATGACTGTGTACCTCAATGGGTGACAAATGGCTGCATTTCAATCATAGGCCATTACAACAAGAATAAAAATTTCAAGACTAAAAAAAGTTGCGTGAAGAAAATCTGGTTGATACACCCTATGTAAGTGATGCTGTTATTCTGTGTCTGGATGTTCACAAGCATTTTGGGGATTGTAGTTGTGCTCAAACAGATATCAGTAAAGGAGAGATTGGAGAGAAAAAGGTACATGGGGTTGTGCAGGTTGGAGTCAGAGCTGACAGCCAGGATTATGAGCAGATTCCCAAGGACAGTGACCAGGTACATGATCAGAAACAGGCTAAATATGAGGCGCTGCTGTTCTCGATCTTCTGACATTCTCAGTAGAATAAATTCTGAGATAATTGTTTGGTTTCTGGTTTCTATATTGTTGATGAATCTAATAGAAAGATGGGGTGACATAAAAATTAACTGTGTGGTCTCCATATTAACAACACAGCAGCAACACCAAAGGCATACATTATCTTTTGATAAGGTAGAAGAGTAATGTAGGGAATGAAAAAGGTATGTCTTC
>NW_006409257.1:114605-118173 GCF_000296735.1 Chrysochloris asiatica | reverse complement strand
AAGAAGATTTATTGTTCAGTCTGGGTTTCCATGTCTCACCTGGACAACAGAACTAGGCTATACTAACAACTACAAGGGATAGTAAAATGTAATCCACACTCAGGTGATGTTAAAAACACTGTTGGCTGCACTGCTTTGTCAGCACTTTCCCTTCAAGGTCACTGTTGTGAAACTGTGAATGTGGATATCCAGAAACAAACTTTATCATGATAATCCAAGGTTATCTTTGAATGAAAGTAAAAGTTTTCTAAAAAATTGTTACTAGTGATGAGACATGGATTCATGTCTTAGTGTCTTAGAGTACACGACAGAGTATGGAATGAAAATATCCTTGATTGCCCACCAAGAAAATGTTAAAAAGTGAACCATAAGCTGGAAAAACTGACTATTGTGGTTTTCTGGGACTCTCAAGGGACTGATAAAAGAACAGATAAATCTACGTAGGAAGAAGTACAGCAAGAATGCTCCTTAGAAGTCAGGATAACCAGACTTCGTCTCTCAAACTTCAGATATATTATCAGCAATGACCAATTTCTCGAGGAAGACAGCATGCTTGCTCAAGTGGAGGTTCAGTGAAAAAGAAGACTCCCAACTTAATGGAATGAGACAGTGGCAGCAGCACTGGACTCAATGGAAGTAACAAATGTGAGGACAGTGCAGGACTGGGCGCTGTTTCGTTCTATTTTTTTAAGTCACTATGAGTTGTTACTGACTCAATGGTACCGAACAATAACTACAACAACAAGGGACTGTGTTGGAACACTGTCAGGAAAAAGGTTAAAAACTAAGCAGTGCTCTTTACAATGAGATTCTCTCTGAAGTGCTGAAGACTAAACTTCAAATTACAGGAGATGCCTGCTCTCCTAAAAATGCTTTGCGATCTTGCATGATATGTCCTCACACCTCTGTCCAAACTCTTGACACTCTACAAAAACCCTCATTTTGAAGTCTTAAAGCACCCGCACATAGTCCTGATCTTGCTCCATCAGATTTCACCCATTTAATCCTGTGAAAGCAGGCCTTCAAAGACAAAGATTAACTTCTAATGAAGAAGTGAAGACTGCAATGCGTTCATGGCTGTTATTGTTGTTGTTAGGTGCCATCGAGTAGGTACCAACTCAGAACGACCTTATGCACGGCAGAATGAAACACTGACTGATCCTGGACCAACTTCACTGTAGTTGCCTGGCTTGAGCCATTGATGCTGCCACTTGGCCTATCCATCTTTCTGGGGGACTTCCTCTTTTTCTCTGGCTCTCCACCTTACTAAACATGATATCCTTATCCAGAGACTGGTCCCTCCTGACAATATGTCGAAATATGAGAGACAATGTTTGGCCATCCTGGCTTCCTCTGGCTGCACTTCTTCCAACACAGATCTGTTGGTTCTTTTGGCAGTTCATGGCACTTTAAATATTCTCCTCCAACACTATAACTCAAAAGCATCAATTCTTCTAGGGTCATCATAATTCACTGTCCAGTTTTCTCATGTATATGAGGTTATTGAAAATATCATGGCTTGGGTCAGGTGCACTTTAGTCTTCAAACTGACATCTTTACTCTTCAACACTTTAAAAAGGTCTTGTGTACCAGATTGGCAAAGTGGCAGCACCAATAGGTTTAAGATAGGCAACAATTGTGAGGTTAGCCCAGGACCAGCCAGTGTTTCATTCTGTTGTGCATAAGGACCCTATGAATTGGTATCAATTTGATGGCACCAGACAACAACAACAACAACAACAACATGTTATGGCCACAAGTTTAAATTACCACACAAGTCTTTGGACCTGGTGAAAATGTAGCCACAAATGTGTCACTGAGTTATTGGAGTAAGTCTGACTATATGTTACTATATTTGAATTGTTCACAAAAGTTTTAATTATAAAATTTGAAATTGATGTGCTCTCTCTTATTAACGTTTTTATTGTGAATTCAGTGATAGTTAACATGGTAGAACATCATCAGCTTTACATTCATCCTATCCTGTTTTGTTTCATTGCAATGATTATAATCCCCTCTATGCATCATCATTCAACAGCGTTAGTTTCCATTCAATCTGTTTTTTGGTTCTGGATATCCACCGAAGTACTCAGGAATACATAAACATTCAAACAACCAGAGGGCATACCCTGCAAGCCTTCCCCTCCACTGGCTCACAGCCTCTCCCTCCTTCAGTCTAGAGTTCCCAGCCACTCCATCTCTCCACATCATCATCTCTGCCTCCATCTCTGTCATCGTAGCATCTCTGGCTAGGGTCCTGCACTTTGCTTTTCTCCCTTGATAGTCCCATGGTCCTCAGCTCCTGGACTGCAAGATTAACCATGCCCCTACTTTTTTTTTTTTTTTTTTAAATGTCTACCTTTACATTTGCAACATTCACAGTTACTCCTGATAGCAATTATTCACTATTGAACCACAAGAGTCTTATCCCCATCTCCTTTCACCAGCCCTGTCCAGACAGGTTGGCAACCACTCAGTAGAGATTCTACCTTCCCCTGCACCTTCTGAAAGTAAGCTCCTTTAAAAAATTTGTAAGACAGTCACTTCATGCCTTTGTAGCTCCCAAAAGGGTACCCAACTGGTCAACTCTGTGTACTGAGGGGGTGTAAAGACTCATTCCGTTTTAAGCTACTACATCTCTATGTATAGGTCAAATTCATCAAATTGCAGCAGATGACACCTTTTTCCCCTCTTCTTTCTTCCCCTAGTTGAGTTCTGATCATACAGCCATTGAAGCCAGGCCAAGTGTGTACTATCTGCAAGTATGGGTGTTCAGGTGTATCTGCCTCACTTCATCACTTCATATCAGCTGGATGCTTCACTCTGCACTCTGGTCCTCTGTGGCTGTGTCCCTGTCCATGAACTCAGGAGTCCCCAATTATGATATACTGCTGACCAACCAGGTCTCAGTCCATGTTGACAGGAGTCTGTCTATTGAACATGGTCAGACTTAGTCCACCATTTCATTGATGTGTCCTCCCTCCTCCCTCCCACTTCCTCTTATTGGTAGACCAACATGGTCACTGGGAAGATTACATGCCTGCTCCTGTATTTCCTTTGAGTTTCAGCCTTGGAAGGGGGATTACCCTGAGGTGAACTTGATTGTTTGCCTTGATGGTTCCCAGGCGAGCAACTTGTTTGTTCTTGTAGTAGTCAATCAGACTGGCATTATTACTTTTGATCTTTCCTGCTGGTTTTTCTTTTAAGAAGTATTTTCTGTTCCTATAGCTGCTCCAGGCTGGTCTGCTTGTCTTTTCAAGTGGAAATTTCCCACTTCAGAAGGTCCTGGATAGGGATCTTATGCAATGCCAAGGCTCCACAGGAAGCCTCTTTCACTGGACAACTTCTATCCCCACAGCTCTGGTAGCCTAGTGGTTACGAATCCGGCTGTGAACTGAAAGGTCAGCAGCTCAAAACTATCAGCTGTTCTGTGAGAGAAAGAGGAGGCTTTCTGCTCCCGTAAAGATTTACGGCCTCGGAAACCCTGTACAGGGTCGCTATGAGTCAGAACCGACTCCACAGCACATAACAACAACAACATATCAGTTATAGGTTGAAGATGGACTTA
>NW_006409257.1:113385-114505 GCF_000296735.1 Chrysochloris asiatica | reverse complement strand
TTGATGGTTCCCAGGTGAACAACTTGTTTGTTCTTGTAGTAGTCAATCAGACTGGTATTATTACTTTTGATTTTTCCTGCTGGTTTTTCTTTTAAGAAGTATCTTCTGTTCCTATAGCTGCTCCAGGCTGGTCTGCTTGTCTTTTCAAGTGGAAATTTCCCATTTCAGAAGGTACTGGATAGGGATTTTATGCAATGCCAAGGCTCCCCAGGAAGCCTCTTTCACTAGACAACTTCTATCCCCACAGCTCTGGTAGCCTAGTGGTTACGAATCCGGCTGTGAACTGAAAGGTCAGCAGCTCGAATCTATCAGCTGTTCTGTGAGAGAAAGAGGAGGCTTTCTGCTCCCGTAAAGATTTACGGCCTCGGAAACCCTGTACAGGGTCGCTATGAGTCAGAACCGACTCCACAGCACACAACAACAACAACATATCAGTTATAGGTTGAAGATGGACTTATAAGTTTTCTTTAGTGATGTTTCTGGCTATTCCTTCCTCTCTCCCTCAAGTGTGTATTTTATAATAGTAGGCAAGGGAAACCAAGATTCATAAGACAGTCATGCATCTTAAAATTATTTACTCTCTTTTAATCATTCAAAGCATGTCCCAGTACCAGTGTCACAGAGCCCTGTTGTTCCAAGGTTGAGCATACATCACTATTTATGGAAAGTATTTTTTAAGATATTCAAATGGCCAATGGGCACTTTAAATGATACTCAACATAGATTGTAGTCAAGAAAATGCAACTCAAAACCATAATGAGATATTACTCTTTACTCATTTACATTACAACAACAACAATAATAGTAATAATAATAATGATTTCTCAATTAGGACTCATGGGTACCCCTTGTTGTACAGAGCAGAAACACCCCATAAGATTCTTTTGGATGTAATTTTTATGGAAGAGATATCCAGTCCTATCTTTTGAATTGTCATTGGGTTGAATTAAACTTTGAATCTTTTGGTTTAATAGTCATTCACAAACAGTTTATGTCAACTGGGGACCTTATAATAATAACAACAACAATGATAATAATAATAACTGAAAATAATGGATGTTGGTAAGGTTGTTTTTTAATAAAAAGGAACCTCATGCAGTGCTCTGGAAATGTAAAAGAG
>NW_006409257.1:111616-112361 GCF_000296735.1 Chrysochloris asiatica | reverse complement strand
TAGGGTTTCTGATGCCTTCACTCTTTATAGTCTTTACATTAATAAGAGGTATTATGATTCATTTTTATTAGTGATGAGAGATTATATTAAGGTTTAATTTTTTTTTTTTTTTTTGTATTATGACAATGACCACAAGCTTGTTTGTTCAAAAAGACAAATTTATTATCTTACAGTTCATTAATCTGGAAGGCAGAAACCAAGGTATCAGCAGGGATGTACTATTTTATAACACTGCATGAGAATGTATTCAGTAGCTTTCTTTGTTGCAGGGACATCTTTGTGGTTTCTAGTATTCCTTGATCGGTGGCCAAAATAATTCTGTTATTCCCTGTGGCATTGTATATTCATTTGTCTCTTCTGCACTATGTTCTGAGAAAACATTTGGTTGCAATTAAGTCTATCATGATACTGTTTACTCTTTCTCTACAAAGATTGTTTGCTCAATCAATGTAAAATTCACCCTTTATCACATCAGCAATAGTTATAGATTTCTAATATTGCTGTTCATTGTATAGAGTTTCCTAGGAGCCACTGGAGGGTGTGAATCACCAACCTTGTGTTAATAATCCAATCTTTATTGTGCAGTATCAACCCAGGATTCCAAATATTAGGATGTGGAAATTCCATTTGAGGACCACCACTTAAAGCACTACAGAAGGCAAATCTTCTAATGATTCTGTCAAAAGATATATTAACTTAGGTTCAGGAAAGAGTGTAAATGATCTCTCCCTGGATAACATGTGTG
>NW_006409257.1:103637-110021 GCF_000296735.1 Chrysochloris asiatica | reverse complement strand
CTGAAAATGTTTGTGATGTTAATGTTTAATTTACAGTATGTGAGTTTTTATGACTATATAAAATACATATACATATAAAATGTTATAAATAGACTCAGGATGAAGCTTTATGGCTCAGTCTGCATTTCTATGCCTTCCTCAGACAGCAGCGCTAGGTACACACCTATGTTAGTACATATCTACTAACAACTATAAGGGTGAATAAAAAACAATCCACACTCCGGTTATGTTAAAACACTATTGGCTGAACTGTCTTATCAGCACTTTTCTATCAAGGTCAATTCTGTGAAGGTGTGAATGTGGATATCCGCAAACAAAATTCATCATGATAATCCAAGTGACCAGGTTTGGAATGGAAATATCCTTAAATGCACACCAAGAAAATATTCAAATTCAACCTTCAGCAGTAATAATTGATGCTTGCATTTTTCTGGGACTCTCAAGAGACTGCTAAAAGGAAAGACCAATCTATGTAGGAAAAAATACAGCAAGAATTCTCCTTAGAGTCAGGATAACCAGACTTCATCTCTCATACTTCAGATATATTATCAGGAATGACTAATCCCTTAAGTAAGACAGTATGCTTGGTAAAGTGGAGGTTCAGCAAAAAAAAAAAAAAAAAAAATGAAGACTCCCAACTAAATGGATTGAGACAGAGGAGCAGCAATGGGCTCATGGGCATTAACAAATGTGAGGCTGTTGCAGGACTGGGCAGGGTTTGTTCCATTTTGCAAAAGATCACTGTGAGTTGTTACTGACTCATTGGACACTAACAGAAACTGCAACAACAAGGGCCAGTGTTGGAACACTCTCAGGGAAAAAGGTTCAACAATATGCAGTGCTCCTTACAGGGAGATTCTCACTGAAGAGCTGAAGCCTGAACTTCAAATTAAAGCAGAGGACTGCTATCCTAGGGCTTTGTGATCTTACATGTAGAATACACACCCTCATATCTCTGTTCACACTGTTGGCACTCTGAAAAAACCCTTGTTTGGAAGTTTTATAATATCCACCCGTAGACCTGATCTTGCTCCATCAGACTTTCACTTATTTGATCCTGTGAAAACAGCCCTTCAAAGACAAAAGTTAGCTTCTAATGAAGAAGTGAAGACAGCAGTGCACTCATGTTTATGTTGTTGTTGTTATGTGCCGTGGAGTCGGCTCAGACCCATAGCAACCCTGTACAGGGTTTCCAATGTTGTAAGTCTTTACAGGAGCAGAAAGCCTCATCTTTGTCCTGCAGAACAGCTGGTAGTTTTGAATTGCTGACCGTGAGATTCACAGGCCGAATCATAACCACTATGCTACCAGAGCTCCTTAGCTCAACCTCCAACATTTTAAAATGAGGTAATGTGTAAACTTTTTGACAGATGAACAAAGTGTACTAAAAAGAGAGGTGGTTATGTTGAAAACTGATCTACTTGTCTTTCATAAAAGTTGAACAAAATAAAATTCTACAGCCAGAATATAAATATTTTTTTACTCAATCTTAAGATTTTTAAAATGAATTTGAACCCTCCTCCACCATCAGCTAGATAATCTAATACAAGTCATGTTTGTAAGGTTATTTCTCAAATAGGAATATCACTCTTGCAATTGTAGAGACAATGCAGGAGACCAGCTGATCAACAGCTCTTTAATACAGCTGCAAACATGTAGGGAAACCTACCAAGAAATTGACAGACAAGGACGATTCCCATAGGAAACTTAGTTCCATCAGTTGTGGCATGTACTTTCTTCATCTACATCAGTTTTCTGTTGTATCTCTAATTTAAAAAAAAGAAAAAAATCCTGCCCTTTCAAAATATTAACTAGAGGTCTTGGTTACCTTGCTGACATATCTGTTGAATGATGCCTGATATCTGTGCTGGATGTCTAAGGCAGAAGGTCTGAACTCAACCAGGACAGAGGGTCTCAGTGAAGAACAAGGTTTCTGGTTCAAAATTCTCATCTCTTGGATATTGTCTTCTGTTATAACTCCTTATAGGGGGATGATCCTGAAGTGAGATACTGCAGGCCCAGTCTCTTTATCCCTGGAGGCTCAATATCCAAAGCTCCTTATTAGTCAATGCATTTATTGTCAATCTGATCAACCCAATGAGTAACCCACTAATACCACCAGGGCTCTGTTCTGATCCCAGGGTAGGAAAAATCTCACTAGCCCCAAATTTTAGAAGGTGAAATTCAGGATTATTGGTAACCTGTCCCTGTAAGACCAGCAGCATGCCATTTGTTTCTCTTTACCTTTTCCTACTCACCTTGATGTTACAGACCTTGTATACCCTCATTTTCCTTTTGAATTTCAGTCTTTTCCTCCACAGCTACAAGCAAACATCTCTAACTAACCAATTGTATCAGGGAACTCATATCCAATATTAGGCATGGAACTACAGTTGAAATGTGTGAATATAAAAATCTGTTCATAAAAATAGTTACTATATTGCAAGAATGCAAACCCAGCAATATTTTTTTTCCCATAAGAGTCACTGATTAGTTCTTGATGTTTAATCTATATTTCGTATGTTTTATCAAGCATGTTCTGCTTGATAGAATCTGCTCAATTCTTATTGCATTCAATATGGACAGTCCTGTTACTTCCTTCTTAGAATTGTATAACCACCTTTTGCAACTTCCTCAAATTAATTCAACATGCACTTTTCCTTACATTGGGAGAATGTGGGTTTTACTTATATGTCATTTGATTTATCCTTGAATTGACAGGTATTACAATATAACACCAAAGAATTGGCAGTTAATCCATTGTGGTTTTTAATCAACTCATGGTGATCCAGTTGAGGATTTAAGATGAGTGTTTTTGAGTTGCAATAATTTTGGTTAATAGCCCAGTGATTACCTTACAGTATCGCACAGTAAATTTTGTTATATTTTAACAAAAATATAATATGTGATGATAAAGTTTCATGAGAATATTCACCTAAAAGCTTGTTTTCTATCTGTCTCTTTTTAAATTCTACACTTCCATGTGTCTATCAACATGTTACCACTCTTACTATATGAATATAAATAAACTTTTTTAATCTATAGTTAACTAATTTATTAAAATCAACTTCAGACAAATTAGGATAGTTTTTGCTGTTCAGAGCCTCATAGTCAGTTTTGACTCATAGAAATTCTATGCAAAATTGACGGAAGCATTACCTGGTCCTTTGCTGTCCTGACTATTGTTAACACTAGACTCTTTGTTACAACCACTTTGCCAACCCATCTCATTGGAATTCTACCTCTTTTTATGATCCTCTACTTCAGAAAGTATGAAGTCCTTCTACAATGACTGGTCTCAAATTGTGTCCACATTATGAGAAACGAAGTCTTGCTATCCCTACTACTAAGGACCATTTTGACTGTACTTCGTCCAAGACAAATTTATTTGTTATTTTGGCAGTCCGTGGTACTTTTAATATTCTTCAACAACATAACTCAAATGTATCAATTCTTCAATGCTCTTCCTTACTTTTTGTCCAACTTCCACCTGCATATGAGGTTATTGAAACTACCTTGGTTCAGGTAAGAGTCCCTTACTCCTAAAAATGACATCTTCTTGGATCAACTATCAACACTCATGGAAGCAGCAGTCATGAACTCAAACGATGTATTACATTAGGCAAATCTGCTGCACAAGACCTTTTTAAAGTGTTGAACAGCAAAGATGTCAGTCAGCTTGAAGACTAAGGTGTGCCTGACCCAAGCCATGGTATTTTCAATAATCTCATATGCATGTGAAAGCTGGACAGTAAATAAGGAAGACCACAGAAGAATTGATGCATTTGAGTTATGGTGTTGAAGGAGAATATTGAAAGTGCCATAGACTGCCAAAAGAACCAACAGATCCGTGTTGGGAGAAGTGTAGCCAGAGTGCTCCTTGGAGACCAGGATGGCAAACTTCGTCTCTCATACTTCAGACATATTGTCTGGAGGGACCAATTGCTGGTGAAGGATATCATGTTTGGTAAGGTGAAGGGTCAGAGAAGAAGAAGAAGACCCCCAATGAAATGGATTGGCCAAGTAGCAGCATCGATGGACTTAAGCATGCCAACAATAGTGAGGCTGGCCCAGAATCGGACAATTTTTCATTCTGTTGTGTATAAGGTTGCTATGAGTCAGAACCGACTTGATTGCACCTAACAACAGCAACAACCTTATGAACACTTAGAAGAGTTCTTGTTTTTTTTGTTTTACCTGATGGAATATGCCAATTAATTTACTGACTACTGCTTCTATGAGTTGATAATGGGTCAAATCAAGATGAACTCTTTGACAAAATTAATCTCTTCCCTATTTACCATGATGTTATTTGTTTGTCCAGTGGTGAGAATTTTTGTTTTTTCCTTTTATGGAGGTGCAACCCATGCTAAAGTTTGTGCTAATGATTTTATTTCAATATATCTTCCATGTTCTTCTTCATATCACCAGCTTCACGGTGTATTTTCTCAGCATACAGACTGAATGAACATGATGAAAGAATACCATGCTGCGTCACACCTTTCCTGATTTTAAAACATTCAGCTTCCTCTTGTTATATTCGAATGACTGTCTCTTGGTCTATGTACAGGTTCTTTATGAGCACAATTAAGTGTTCCAGAATACTCATTCTTTGCAATGTTATCCATAGCTTGTCATGCCGCACACTTGAAAGCCTTTGTATAGCTAATAAAGCACAGGTAAAACATCTTTCCTGTATTCTCTGCTTTCAGCTATGTATGATAACCCTTATTTCATGTCTTTGTTTGAAGCTGATATGAACTTCTGGCAAACCCCTGTCAGTGTACTATTGCAGGTTTGTTTTATTTTTAATTTAGTGTTTTCATTATGGATTGAGTAAAGGTTTATAGGGTAGATCATCAGTTTTACATTCAACAAATCATATACCTTGTTTCATTATGATTATAATCCCCTCCATATCAGTTACCAGTGCTTCATCTCTATTTACTTTAGCTTTTTTTTTTTTAAACAATCAGGCATATATAATAATTTACACCACCAAAGGTCACATTCTGCAACTTGGCCTCCTGTCCACCATCTCTTAGTCCCTCACTTCCCATGAATCTAGAGTCCTCAGCTGCTCCTTCCCTCCATGTCCCCATTTCTGCCTCCATCTCTGGTGTCACTGCTTCTTTGGATAAGTTTTCTCACACTGCTTGTGCTCTTCTCCGTTGATGATCCTAGGGTCCTTTGTTTCTTGACTATAAGGTTAATCACTCCCCTGTTTTTGTTACCAAACTTCTACCTTTACAATTGTGAGAGTTGCAATTAGTCATGATAACAATCACTCATTATTAAATCGTAATAATCTTATCCCCATCTCTTTTATTCAGACCCATCTAAACAAGATGAAAACTACCTAGTGGGGACTCTTTCTTTCCCACACACTAGTAAACTAAACTCCCCTTTGAAACCTTGTATCCCAGTCACTTTGCCTCCTCATTGTTGGTAACCAGGGTCTTAGTTGCCCATCCCTAACTACCCTGTGTACAGAGGGGATAGCATTGGTACTTGATGTCAAGACTCCTTTCCTATCTCTTGGCATTTAGAGTTATTACCTCCATGAGTATAGGTCAAGTTCATCAAAGTGTAGCAATTTATCCTCATTTACTTTATCAAAATTTCTTTTTCTCTTTTTTTTGTTTTGTTTTGTTTTATCTTCCTCTAGTTGAGTTCTGATTATCAAGTCATCAAGTCTAGGTCAAATGGGTTCTATCTGAAACTTTGGGTGTTCTTGTGTGACCCTTCTAAGTTCATATCAGATGTATGATTCACTGTCAGCTCTAGACAGTGAATCTATGTCCTTGTCCATAGATTCTGGTGTCCCCAGGTCTCACCATATTTTGGACCAACCAGCCTTCTTCTTCTCTCTCTCTCATCTCCAGGTCCACAGGAGTCTGTGGAGTGTGGTTGAACTCAGCCCATTTCTTCATTGTTGCCTTTTTCTGTCTTCCACTCACCAGTGACCAATATGGGCACTAGCAATCTTACATGCCTGCTCATATGTTCCTTTTGTGTTTCAGACTTATGGGGGTTTGTTCTGAAGGAAATTTATTGCTTGCCTTGATGGCTTTCTGATGAACAACTTGCTTATTCTTGTAGTAGCCAGTCATACTGCCATTTTTGTTTTGTTTTTTTCTTGACAATATTTTTAAAAAGATGTATCTTCTGTTGCTCTAGCTGTTCCAGACTGGTCTGCTTGTGCTTTTCTAGTGGGAATGTTCCCACCTCAGACGGTTCTGGAAGGGCTTAGGATTCCACATAAAGTCCTATACCCTGCAAAGGCTCCACAGGAGGCCTATTTTAATGGGTGAGTTCTAGAACTCATTTTAGTTATTCCAAACAGTAATTTGCTGAATATGGGCTTACAAGCTTTCTGTAATC
>NW_006409257.1:102328-102900 GCF_000296735.1 Chrysochloris asiatica | reverse complement strand
ATAATACTTGTCTTTGGCTTGTTGTGAAGCCCTTTGAAATCTCCTGTTCTAATCTTTCCCCTCCTCGTTTCTTCCATTTAATTTAGCATCTTTACAATGGAGATCAAGTTTAAATGTATCTTTTGACACACTTTTGGTCTTTTCCTTATATCTCAATGACCTTTTTATTTCTTCTTGTATGATATTCTTAATGTCATTCCACAACTTTTCTGGACTTTGATCATTAGCATATAATGCATCAAATCTATCCTTGAGATGATCTCTAAATCGAGCCGTTGTATGTTCAAAGTCATACTCTGTGGCTTGTAGACTTGTTTTCATTTTCTTCAGGTTCAGTATGACTTGCACATGAACAAGTGATAGTGTGTTTTACATTCTGCTCCTGGCCTTGTTTTGACTGATGTTATAGAGTTTGCCACTGTCTCATACTACAAATGTATAGTCAATTTGATTTCTTTGTATTCCATCTCTTGAGGTCTAGGTGTATAATTGCCTTTTACGCTATTTAGAAAATGTGTTTGCAACCAAAAGTCATGGGTCTTGTAAAATTCTATCGTGTGAAATTCAGCATT
>NW_006409257.1:101048-101952 GCF_000296735.1 Chrysochloris asiatica | reverse complement strand
AATACTTAACTCTTATTGTATAGTGCTGTCTCACAGATATCCTCTCTACTGTTTCAAAGTAGCTGCTCATGAATTTCAATTGCTGACTTTGCATTTCAAAATGACCTACAGTCAATCAACTGCTCATCTTACAGTGCCACACCAAGATCTTCATTTTAGGCCTATGAATATTATCCTATCACAGATGGCATGCATTATAAATCAAATAGATCATGAAATGCCCTTTTTACTGATGAATGTGATGCCATTCCTCCTCAGTTTTTCATTCTTGACATTATAAACCATTTGATTGTCATATTTAAAAGGGCCAATACCAGTTTGTTTCAGCTCCCTAATGCCTATGATTTTAATCTTTATGTATTTCATTTTTGATGTTATTGGCTTAATGGTACATAACAACAACAACAATAGTTCTTGGGTGAAGTTCAGATGTTTTCCTTATAGACCAGGGTCTGACATAGCTCATCTCAGAAAGAGTTTTGTTGAGGAAGCTCAGTACTAGAAAGTACCTTGGGTGCCTATCTTCCTGTAGTGGTACTAAACAGAACTTGTCCTGGGAACCCTCTTTGAAGGTTAAGACCTATCCCCTTTGATAAGCAGATTAAAGCCTTTCTCAGCACTCCCTTGTTTCTCTTATAAGACCCCTATTTTCTCATTTCCATATCCACAGAGAGGATTCTGACTTATAGTCTAGCTACTGTGTACTTGGGGGAAGACATCTCCCTAATCCTGCCAAATGACCTCTTCTCCTGCCCTGCTTTACACTTACCATGTCCTCCTAAAATAAAGTGAGAAAAACTTTTTTTCATCATAAAGAAACATTAAATGTTGGAAGAGTGGTATAAGACTGTAGGCAATACTCAGAGACACTAGAGATTCAATTACTTTTACTCAACTAGTTATA
>NW_006409257.1:98901-99778 GCF_000296735.1 Chrysochloris asiatica | reverse complement strand
CCACATAGGAGGAAGTACAGCATGAATTCTCCTTAGAAGTCAGGATAACCAGACTTCATCTCTCATACTTCAGATATATCATCAGAAATGACCAATCCCTCAAGAAAGATAGCATGCTTGGTCAAGTGAAGGTTCACCAGAAAAGAAGACTTCCAACTTAGTGAACTCAGACAGTGGCAGCCACATTGGCTCAAGGGCAGGAATGAATGTGAGGATAGTGCAGGGCTTGGCAGTGTTTCATTCTGTTTTTCAAATGGTCACTATGAGTTGTTACTGACTCAATGGTACCCAACAACAACTATAACAACAAGGGACTGTGTTGGAACACTGTCAGAAAAAAGGTTAAAAAATAAGCAGTGCTCTTTACAATGAGAATCTCTCTGAAGTGCTGAAGCCTTAACTTCAAATTACAGGAGAGGCCTGCTCTCCTAGGGCTTTGTGATCTTGCATGACATGTCCTCACACCTCTGTCTAAACTGTTGACACTCTGCAAAAACCCTCATTTTGGAGTCTGAAATCACACACACACAGTCCTTATCTTGCTCAATCTGATTTCACCTGTTTAATCTTGTGAAATCAGGCCTTCAAAGACAAAGATTAACTTCTAATGAAGAAGTGAAGACAGCAATGCATTCATGGCTGTTATTGTTGTTGTTAGGTGCCATTAAGGCAGCATTGACTCAGAATGACCTTATACACAGCAGAACAAAACACTGCCTGATACTGGGCCAACCCCACTATTGTTTCCACGATTTAGCCCACTGATGTTGCCACTTTACCAGTCCATCTCACTTGCATTCTTCCTCTTTTTCTCTGACCCTCCACTTTACCAAACATGAATCCTTCTCTAGAGACTGGTCCTTCCTGATGACATGTC
>NW_006409257.1:92994-94450 GCF_000296735.1 Chrysochloris asiatica | reverse complement strand
AATTGTGAAGGTGGCCCAGAACATTTCAGTCTTTTGTTCTATTAAATATCTGGTCTTTATGAGTCGCAAGTAACATGACAGAACCTAACAGCAAAAATGCTGGAAGTCGTGTATATTAGTTCCTTTTGATGTTGTAAAAAATTTCCACCAACTGGGTGGAATAAGACAACCAAAATTTATTTTTTACAATTTTAGAAGCCAAATTACTTTTACTGTGTTCAAGCTAGGTGTGTGCACAGTAGTGCTCCCTCTGGAGAATCTATGGGCAAATCTATCCTTTGTCTACTTGAGTATTATATTATCTTCAGGTATTTTTTAATGATTTTGTATGTGATGCTCATGATATTATTTAATTATTTCCACATTCTGTTGGATCATATTTCTTTTGAATGGGCAAAATAGGATCCCATCTACTCAGTTGGCCAGGTAGCCCATTGTCTTCCTATTTCTTGGCATAAACAAGTGAGTGCTGTCAGTGGTATATCATTTTGTTGAAACATTTAAATTTGGAAACCCATCCTCCATACAAAATAGAATCATTATGTAAAAATGAAAGTAGTAATAAAATGTAAGGCCTAAAATTCAACCTTCTTTGGAGAAAACATAGAGGCAAATCTTCAGGAACTTGGTTTAAAAATAGTTTCTTGAAAAAGAAAGAATGCAGGGTGGCTACTACAGCAGCACACCAATGAACGTCACTGAGTTATTGGAATAAGTCTGAATACATGTTACTGTATTTGAATTGTTCATAAAATTTTTAATTATAAAATTTGAAATTGATGTGCTCTCTTTTTTTTAAGTTTTTATTGTGAATTCAGTGGTACTTCACATGGTAGAACATCAGTTTTACATTCATCCTATCTTATTTTGTTTCATTGCAATGATTATAATCTCCTCCATGCATCATCATTCAACAGTGTTAGTTTCCATTTGATCTGTTGTTTTCTGTCTATCCACCGAAGCACTCAGGAATATATAACCATTCAAACAACCAGAAGGCATACCCTGCAAGCATGCCCCTCCGCTGGCTCACAGCCCTTCTCCCTCCTTCAGTCTAGAGTTCCCAGCCACTCCATCTCTCCAAGTCATTGTCTCTCTATCCAAGTCTGTCATCATAGCAACTCTAGCTATGGTCCCGCACTCTGCTATTCTTCCTTGATAGTCTCAGGGTTCTCAGCTCTTGGATTGCAAGATCAATCATGCCCCTCCTTTATAACAAAATGTCTACTTTTACATTTGCAACATTTACAATCAGTCCTTAGAGCAATTTATTGATCCATAAGAGTCTTAACCCCATCTCCTTTCAGCAGCCTTGTCCAGACAGGTGGGCAACCACTCAGAGGAGATTCTACCTTCACTTGCACCCTCTGAAACTAAGCTCCTTTAAAAAAATTTTAAGCCAGTCACTTCATGCCTTTGTATCCCCCAAAAGGGTAGTCAATGTCTAAGTTGCCCA
>NW_006409257.1:90068-90513 GCF_000296735.1 Chrysochloris asiatica | reverse complement strand
ATCATGAAAATTACCACAAACTTGTTTGTTCAAACAAACAAATTTATTATCTTATAATTTATAAATCTGGAAGGCAGAAACCAAGGTGTCAGCAGGAGTGTACTATTTGATAACACTGCATGAGAATGCATTCAATGAGTTTTCTATAGCAGGGGTATCTTTGTGGTTTCTAGTATTCTTTGTCAGGTGGCCAAATACTTCTGTTATGCCCTCTGGCATTCTGTATTTGTTTGTTTCATCTGCACTATGTTCTGAGAACACATTTGGTTGCAATTAAGTCTGTCATGATAATGTTTACTCTTTTCTACAAATAATGTTTGTTCAATCAATGTAAAATTCATCGTTTATCATATCAGTAATAGCAATAGGTTCCTAATATTGCTGTTCATTGTATAGAGTTTCCAAGAGGCCACTGGAAGGTGTGAGCCACTGACCTTGTGTTAAT
>NW_006409257.1:84005-86327 GCF_000296735.1 Chrysochloris asiatica | reverse complement strand
TCAACAGCTCTTTAATATAGCTGCAACCATGTAAGGAAACCTAGCAAGAAATTGACAGACAAGGATGATTACCACAGAACACTTAGTTCCATCATTGTGGCATGTACTTTCTTCAAATACATCAGTTTTCTATTGTATCTGTATTAAAAAAAAGAAAAAAAATATCCTGTCCTTTTGTAAATATTAACTAGAGGTTTTGGTTACCTTGCTGACATTTCTGTTGAATGATACCTGATATCTGTACTGGATGTAGAGGGCAGAAGATTTGTACTCAGCCAGGATAGCAGGCTGCAGTGAAGCACAAGTTTTGTGGTGAAAAAATCTCATCTCTTGGATATTGGCTTCTGTTATAACTCCTTATAGGGGAAGGATCCTGAAGTGAGATACTGCAAGCACACTATTTGCAGTCTCTTTATCCCTGGAGGCTCAATATCCAAAGCTCCTTATTAGCCAATACATTCATTTTCAATCTGATCATCAGACCAAAGAGTAACCCACAAACACCATCAAAGTTGTGTTCTGATTGTTGTTGTTGTTGTCAGGTGCCATTGAGTTGGAACTCATAGCGACCACATGCACAGCAGAATGAAACAATGTCCGATCCTGGACCAACCTCACTACTGCTGCCACACTTGAGTCCATCAATGCTGCCACCTGCCCAATCCATCTCATTGGGGTTCTTCCTCTTTTTCTCCAACCCTCCATTTTACCACGCATGATATCCTCATCCAGAAACTGTTGCCTCCTGAAAATATGTCCAAAGTATGAGAGACAAAGTTTAGCCATCTGGCCTCTAAGGAGCACTCTGGTTGCACTTCTTCCAAAACAGATCTATTGGTTCTTTTGGCAGCCCATGGCACTTTCAGTATTCTCCTCCAACACCACAATTCAAAGTCATCAATTCTTCTACGATCTTCCTTATTCACTGTCCAGCTTTCGCATCCATATGAGGTTATTTAAAATACCATGACTTTGGTCAGGTGCACCTTAGTCCTCATGCTGACATCTTTGGTCTTCAACACTTTAAAAAGTTCCTTTGCAGCAGATTCGCCTAATGCAATATGTCTTCTGATCTCTTGGCTGCTGCTTCCATGAGTGTTGTTAGTTGATCCAAGAATAATGAAGTCCTTGACAACTTCAATCTTTTATCCATTGTTCAGAATGTTGTTTATTGGTTCAGTGGTGAGGATTTTTGTTTTCTTGACATTGAGATGTAATCCATATTGAAGGCGGTGCTCTTTGATCTTCATCAGTAAATGTTTTAAGTCCTCTTCACCTTCAGCAGGCAAGGTTGTATCATCTGCATATCTCAGGTGGTTAATGAGTCTTCCTCCAATCCTAATGCCACATTTTCTTCATAGAACCCAGTTTCTCAGATTATTTGCTCAGCATACAGGTTGAATAAATATGGTGAAAGAACACAACCTTGTCTCACACCTTTCCCAAATTTAAAACATTAAGAGTTCCCATGTTCTGTTTGAATAACTTCTTGGTCCAGGTACAGATTCCTCAGAAGTACAATTAAGTGTTCTGGAATACTCATACTTTGCAATGTTGTCCATAGTTTGTCATGATCCACACAATCTAAAGCCTTTGCGTAGTCAATAAAACATAGGTAAACATCTTTCTGATTTCAGACATTAACAATGATATCTCTTATTCCACAGCCTTTTCTGAACCCAGCTTGAACCTCTGGAAGTTCTCTGTCAATGTGTGATTGTAGCTGTTTCTGTATTACCTTTAGCAAAACTTTACTAGCTTGAGATATCAAAGAGATTGTCCAATGGTTTCCACATTCTGTTGGGTCACCTGTCTTTGGAATGGGCACAAATATGGATCTCTTCCAAATAGTCAGCCTGATAGTTGTCTTCCAAATTTCTAGGCAGAGATGAGTAAGTGCCTCCTGTGCCGCCTCACTTTCTGGAAAGATTTCAATTTTTATTCCATCATTTCCTGGTGCTTTGTTCTTTGCCAATTCCTTCAATGCACTTTGGACTTCCTCCCTGAGTATCATTGGCTTTTGATCATGTGTTGTTGTTGCTGTTGAGTGCCATCGAGTCATGTGGTACCTCTTGAAATGGTTGAACATTAATCATTTCCTTGTGGTACAGTGACTTTGTGTATTTCATCCATCTTCTTTTGATGCATTCTGCATCATTCAATAATTTTCCCAGAGAATCTTTCAATAACGAACGTCGAGGCTTGAATTTTTTCTTCAGTTCCCCCAGCTTCAGAAATGCTGAGCGTGTTCTTCCTTTTTGGTTTTCTGACTACAAATCTTTGCATATATTATTATATCATTTGGCTTTATCTTCTCGAGCT
>NW_006409257.1:82183-82812 GCF_000296735.1 Chrysochloris asiatica | reverse complement strand
C
This sequence comes from Chrysochloris asiatica, assembly GCF_000296735.1. Lineage (NCBI taxonomy): Eukaryota > Metazoa > Chordata > Mammalia > Afrosoricida > Chrysochloridae > Chrysochloris > Chrysochloris asiatica. The sequence goes on along the minus strand of NW_006409257.1, from coordinate 82,811 downwards.
ATTTTTGTTGTTTGAGGTGAATATTGAAAGTGCCATGAACTGCTAAAAGAACCAACAGATCTGTGTAGCCAGAGCATAGGAAGTGTAGCCAGAGTGCTCCTTGGAGACTAGGTGGCCAGACTTTTTCTCTCATACTATGGACATATTGTCAGTAGGGACCAGTCTCTGGATAAGGATATCATGATTGGTAGGGTGGAGGGTCATAGAAAAAGATGAAGACCCCTAGCAAGATGGATTGGTAAAGTGGCAGCATCAATGTGCTGAAGCGTGGCAACAATTGTGTGGTTGTCCCACGACCAAGCAGCATTTCCTCCTTTTGTACTTAGGATCATTATGGGTTGGTGCCAGCTCGATGGCACCTAATCACAACAGCAACAGAAAACAAAAATCCTCACCTATGGAGCCATAAGTAATGTCATGTTAAATGGAGAAAAGTTTGATGTTGTCAAAGATTTCATTTTGATGAGATGGATCAACACTCATTGAAGAAGCCTTCAAGAAGCCAAATGATGAATTGCATTAACCAAATCTTCTTTGCAAGTTCTCGTTGAAGGGTTCAAGACCAAAAATGTCAGTTTGAGGACTAAAGTTCACCTAACCCAAGCCATGGTATTTTCTATAGTCTCAT
>NW_006409257.1:81026-81640 GCF_000296735.1 Chrysochloris asiatica | reverse complement strand
GACCCTCACAGCAAAAACACTGGAAGTAGTGTATATTAGTTCTTTTTGATGCCGTAAGAAATTACCACAAACTGGATGGAATAAGACAACATAAATTTATTCTTTACAATTTTAGTAGCCAAATTACTGTTACTGTTCCCAAGCTAGGTGTGTGCACGTAGTGCTCCCACTTAAGAATCTATGGGCAAATCTATTGTTTTCCTACTTGAGCTTTATGTTATCTTCAGGTATTTTTGAAATATTTCGTATGTGATACTAATGATATTGTTCAATTTTTTTTCACATTCTGATGGACCATCTTTCTTTTCAATGGGCAAAATAGGATCTCACCTAGTCAGTTGGCCAGGTAGCCGTCTTCCAAATTTCTTGGCATAGACAATTGAGTGCTGTCAATGCTACATCATTTTGTTGAAACATTAAAAAAACCCATTCTCTATACAAAATAGAATCATTAAGTAAGAATGGAGGTAATAATAAAATATAAGGCCTAAAATTAAACCCTCTTGAAGAGCAAAGATATCAGCTTGAGGACTAAGGTGCGCCTGACCCAACCCATGGTATTTTCAATAACTTCATATGGATGCAAAAGCTGGACAGTGAATAAGGAAAATCAT
>NW_006409257.1:74637-79811 GCF_000296735.1 Chrysochloris asiatica | reverse complement strand
CTGTCTTCTTGGGGGAGTTTGTAAATGGTGAACTGAAGTACACACCTAAAACTGTCCCATAGAATAAAGAAACAATTGAAAGATGAGACCCACAGGTGGAAAAAGCTTTATACTTTCTTTCACCTGACGCCATTTTCAAAACTGAGGCAACAATGCGCGTGTAAGAGAATGTGATGCCAGAGAAAGGGATACCACCCAATATGGAAACCAAAGCATATATCAGGATATTATTGATGAGGGTACTGGAACAAGCAATTTTAAGGACCAGAGTAAGTTCACAGAAGAATTGAGGAATTTCTAGTTCTGTGCAGAAGGAAAGATGCAAAACCATCAGAGTCTGGAGCAGGGCATTCACCATACTCATGAACCAGGAAAGTAGAATCAGTAGTCCACAGAAGTAGAAGTTCATGATGACTGTGTACTTCAGTGGGTGACAAATGGCTGCATAGCGGTCATAGGCCATTACAGCAAGAAGAAAAATTTCAAAACCTAAAAAAGCTGTAATGAAGAAAATCTGGTTGAGACAGCCTATATAAGTGATGCTGTGATTCTGTGTCTGGATATTCAAAAGTATCTTTGGGATAGTAGTTGTGCTTAAACAGATATCATTTAAGGACAGATTGGAGAGAAAAAAGTACATGGGGGTGTGTAGGTAAGAGTCAGAGCTGACAGCCAGGACTATGAGCAGATTCCCGAGTACAGTGACCAGGTACATGATCAGAAACAGGCTAAATATGAGGGGCTGCAGTTCTCGATCCTCTGACATTCCCAGTAGAATGAATTCTGAAATAATTGTTTGGTTTCTGGTTTCTATATTGTTGATGAATCTAATAGAAAGATGGGGTGACAAAATAATCAAGGTTGGTATATGTATTAGCAACAACACAACAGCACTGAGGGCATGCATTGTCTTTTGATAAGGTAGAAGAGTAACATAGAGAATGTTCTTCTCCATGATAAATATTTGGCTATTTTAAAAAGGAAAAAAAATAAATGAATGAAGATTATTCAGCATATTCCCAACACTTAATTATCCTGAAGAGTTTGTGATGTTAATTTTTAATTTACAGTATGTGAGTTTTTATGACTATATAAAATATGTAGAAATTTTATAAATATAAATCAACTTAAAAGAAGCTTATGACTCAGTATGCATCTCTATGCCTTCCCCCAGATAGCAGAGCTAGGCTATACAAATGACATACATATTTACTAACAACTGTGAGTGAGGGTGAATAAAAATAATCCACACTCCGGTTATGTTAAAAGTAATTTTGGCTGAACTATCTTATCAGCACTTTTCTTTCAAGGTCAAATCTGTGAAGGTGTGAATGTGGATATCTTCAAACAACATTCATCATGATAATCCTAGTGACTGGGTTTGGAATGGAAATATCCTTGAATGCTCACCAAGAAAACTTTCAAATTCAAACATCAGAAGTAATAAATTATGCTTGAATTTTTCTGGGATTCTCAAGTGACTGCTAAAGGAACAGACACATCTATGCAGGAAAAAATTCAGCAAGACTGCTCCTTAGAAGTCAGGATGACTAGACTTCATCTCTCATAATTGAGATATGTTATAAGGAATGACTAACCCCTTACAAAAGAAAGTATACCTGGTAAATTCGATGTTCAGTGAAAAAGAAGACTCCCAACTAAATGGATTGGGACAGTGGCAGCAGCAATGGGCTCATGGGTAGTAATGAATGTGAGGCTGGTACAGGACGGAGCAGGGTTTTGTTCCATTTTGTGAAAGATCACTGTGAGTAGTTTCTGACTCATTGGAACCTAACAGCATCTACAACAACAAGGGACAGTGTTGGAACACTCTCAGGGAAAAGGTTCAACAGTAAGCGGTGCTCCTTACAGTTAGATTCTCACTGAAAAGCTGGAGCCTAAATTTCAAATTAAAGCAGAGGACTGCTATCCTTGGTCTTGCATGTACAATACACATCCTCATATCTCTGTTCACACTGTTGACACTCTGCCAAAACCCTTGTTTGAAGTCTTAAAGTACCCACCCAAAGTCCTGATCTTGCTCCATCAGACTTTCACCTCTTTGATCCTGTGAAAACAGCCCTTCAGAGACAAAAGTTAACTTCTAATGAAGAAGTGAAGACAGAAGTGCACTCATGGCTATGTTGTTGTTGTTATGTGCCGTGGAGTCCGTTCTGATCCATAGTGACCCTGTACAGGGTTTCCAAGGCTATAAATCTTTACAGGAGCAGAAAGCCTCATCTTTCTCCCTCAGAACAATTGGTAGTTTCGAATTGCTGACAGTGAGATTCACAGTCCGATTCATAACCGCTATGCTAGCAGAGCTCCATAACTCAACCTCAAACATTTTAAAAATAAGGTAATATGTAAATTTGTTGACAGATGAACCAAGTGTACTGAAAATAAAGGAGGTTATGATGAAAAATGATCTATTTGTCTTTTCTCAAAGTTGATCAGAATAAATTCTACAGCCAGAATGCAAATATTTTTCTACTCAATCTTATAGATTCTTAAACTGAAATTGAACCCTCCTCCACCATCAGCCAGATAATCTAATACAAGTTATGTTTGTAAGGTTATTTCTCAATAGGAATATCACTCTTGCAATTGTAGAGATAATGCAGGAGACTAGCTGATCAACAGCTCTTTCAAATACCTGCAAACATGTAAAGAAACCTAGCAAGATATTGTCAGACTAGGACGATTCCCATAGGACACTTAGTTCCATCATTTATAGCATGTACTTTCTTCATATACATCCGTTTTCTTTGTATCTATCTATATTAAAAAAAGAAAAAAATCCTGCCCTTTCTAAGTATTAACTAGGGGGTTTTGGTTACCTTGCTGACATTTCTGTTTAATGATGCCTGATATTTGTGCTGGATGTAGAGGGCAGAAGGTCTGTACTCAGCCAGGACAGCGGTCCTCAGTGAAGCACAAGGTTTCTGGTGAAAACTTCTCATCTCTTGGATAGTGTCTTCTGTTATAACTCCTTATAGGGGAAGGATCCTGAAGGTAGATGGTACAGGCACACTATTTGCAATCTCTGTATCCCTGGAGGCTCAATATCCAAAGGTCCTTAGTAGCCAATGCATTCTTTGTCAGTCAGATCATCAGCCCAATGAGTAACCCCCTAACACTACCAGGGCTCTGTTCTGATCGCAGGGTAGGAAAAATCTTACAAGCCCAAAATTTTAGAAGGTGAAATTCAGGTTAATTGGTAACCTGTCCCTGCAAGACCAGCAGCATGCCATTTGTTTCTCTTTGCCTCTTCCTACTCACCTTGATGTTACAGACCTTGTACATCATCATTTACCTTTTGAATTCCAGTCTTTCCTTCATAGCTACAAGCAGACATCTCTAACTAACCAATTGTATCAAGGAACTCATATCCAATATTAGGCATGGAACTACAGTTGAAATGTGTAAATATAAAATGTGTTCATAAAAATAGTTAATATATTGCAAGAATGCAAACCCAGCAATATTTTTCCCCTAAGACTCATTGATTAGTTATTGATGCTTAATCTATGTTCCGTATGTTTTATCAAGCATGTTCTATGCTTTTATCTGCTTAATTCTCATTGCATTCAATATGGACAGTCCTATTTCTTCCTCTTTAGTATTGTATATCACCTTTCAAAACTTCCTCAAATTAGTTTAATATGCACTTTGCTTACATTGGGAGGATGTAGGTTTTATTTGTATGTCTTTTGATTTATCCTTGAATTGGCAGGTATTACAATATAACACCAAAGAATTGACATGCAGTTAATCCATTGTTGTTTTTAACCAACTCATGGTGACCCATTTGATGACATAAGGTGAATGTTTTTGAATCACAATTATTTTGGTTGATAGCCCAGTGATTACCTTACAGTAACACACAGAGTGTACCCATACTTTCAGTAAATTTTGTTATATTTTAACAAAAATATAATACGTGATGATAAAGTTTTTATGAGACTATTCACCTAAAATATTGTTTCTTTTTTAATTCTACATTTCCATGTGACTATCAACATATGTTGATAGATAGTTGGTAGGTCGGGTATACATTCAGTGAAGAGCTCTGACAGTAATAACCTGGAATATTGGCCCAAGCAAGCTCAGGAGATGGTGCTGGAACTCTGAAACACATATAACGGAATATTTGGAGGATTGGAGGGCTTACAGCTAAGAGAATTTGTAGGAGAATCAAGAAATCCATTGTTTTCTAATTCAAGATGCTCAGCTATTCCTGGAGCCGCCATCATGGGAGACAACATCTTGATTGTATCATGACTGATATTGAAATTTAAAGTGACAATTTCGACATGAAACCAAATGGCCACCACTCGTCTGTCTGTCATGCTGTGGTGTGGTGGCTTGCTGTGATTCTGAGGGCTACATCACCGGTATGCTAAATAACCAGCAGGTTCACCATGGTGGACAGGTTTCAGATGAGCTTCCCGACAAAGACAGATTAGGAAGAAAGAGTGACGAACTACTTCCGAATCGTTAGTCACTGAAAACCTTATGAATAGCAAGAAACACTGTCTGATACAGGACCAAAAAATGAGCCACTCATGTTGGAAGACACTCAAAATGCAACTGGGAAAGAGATGCCTCTGCAAAGTAGAGTTGACCAGATGACATGAATGGAGTTAAGCTCATGGGAGAAAAGCCCACAGAATGTTCATTTGCTGATGGGGCACAACTCAAAATGAAGAGAAACAGCTGTAAACATCCACTAAAAATCGGAACATGGAATGAACAAAGTATGAATTTGGGAAAATTGGAAGTTGTCAAAAATGAAATGGAACGCACCAACATCCATATCTTACACATTAGTGAGCTGAAATGGACTGGTATTGGCCATTTTGAATCTGACAACCACATGGTTTACTATGCAGGGAATGACAAATTAAGAAGGAATGGTGTTGCATTCATCATCAAAGAGAACATATCCAGATTAGTCATGAGGTACATTGCTGTCTGTGATAAGGTAATATCCATGTGCCTACAGGGAAGCCCAGTTAATACCATAATTATTCAAATTAGTGCACCAACCACTAAAGTCAGTGAGGATGAAATAGAATTTTACCAACTTCTTCACTCTGAAATCGATCAAACATTCAATCAAGATGTATTGCTCATTACTGGTGATTGGAATGCAAAGGTTGGGAGCAAAG
>NW_006409257.1:70506-73328 GCF_000296735.1 Chrysochloris asiatica | reverse complement strand
ATTGTGTGGATCATGACAAGCTATGGACAACATTGCAAAGTATGAGTATTCCATAACACTTAATTTTACTGATGAGGAATCAGTACCTGGACCAAGAAGCAGTTGTTTGAACAGAGCATGGGAACACTGAATGTTTTAAAAATAAGAAAGGCATGCAACAAGGCTGTATTCTTTTAACATACTTATTCAACCTGTATGCTGAGCAAATAATATGAGAAACTGGGTTCTATGAAGACAAACATGGTATCAGGATTGGAGGAAGACTCATTAACCACCTGCGATATGCAGATGATGCAACCTTGCTTGCTGAATGTGAAAAGGACTTAAAACATTTACTGATGAAGATCAAAGAGCACAGCCTTCAGTATGGATTACATCTCAATGTCAAGAGAAAAAAAAATCCTTACCATTGGACCAATAAACAACATTCTTATCAATGGAGAATAGATTGAAGTTGTCAAGGACTTCATTCTTCTTGGATCAACTATCATGGAAGCAGCAGTCAAGAGATCAGATGACGTATCTCATTAGGCAAATCTGATACACAAGGACTTTTTAAAGTATTGAAGAGCAAAGATGCCAGCTTGAAGACTAAGGTGTGCCTGACCCAAGCCATTGTATTTTCAATAACCTTGTATGGATGCGAAAGCTGGACAGTGACTAAGGAAGATCGTACAAGAATTGATGCCTTAGAATTATGGTGTTGGAGAAGAATTCTAAAAGTGCCATGGGGTGACAAAAGAACCAATAGATCTTTTTTGGAAGAAGTGCAGCCAGAGCTCTCCTTAGAGGTCAAGATGGCCAAACTTCGTCTCTCATACTTTGGACATATTGTCAGGAGAGAACATTCGTTGGAGAAGAATATCATGCTTTGTATGATGGAGGGTCAGAGAAAAAGAGGAAGACCCCCAATGAGACGGATCAGCCAGGTGGCAGTATTGATGGTCTCAAGTGTTACAGCAGTAGTGAGGTTGGCCCAAGATTGGACATTGCGTTCTGCTGTGCATGGGGTCTCTATGAGTTGGTTCTGACTCAATGGCACCTAACAACAACAATCAAAATATGTTACCACTCTTACTATATGAATGTAAATAAACATATTTAATATATAGTTCACTAATTTATTAAAGTCAGCTTCAGACAAATTAGGATAGTTTTTGCTGTTCAGAGCCTCATAGTCAGTTTTGACACAGAGATTCTATGCAAAATTGACCGTAACAATGTCTGGTCCTTTACTATCCTGACAATTGTTAACACTTGACTCTTTGTTACAACCTCTTTGCCAATCCATCTCATTGGAATTCTACCTCTTTTTACTGACCCTCTACTTCAGAAAGTATGATGTCCTTCTTCAATGATTGGTCTCAAATTATGTCCACATTATGAGAAACGAAGTCTTGTTATCCCTACAACTAAGGACCATTTTGACTGTACTTCGTCCAACACAAATTTATTTGTTATTTTGGGAGTCCATGGTACTTTTAATATTCTTCAACAACATAACTCAAATGTGTCAATTCTTCAATGCTCTTCCTTACTTTTTGTCCAACTTCCACCTGCATATGAGGTTATTGAAACTACCTTGGTTCAGGTAAGAGTACCTTACTCCTAAAAGTCTGTTCTTCAGATGATCTCTAAATTCAGGTGGGATATATTCAAGGTCATATTTAGGCTCTTGTGGATGTACAGCATTAGGCAAATCTGCTGCACCAGACCTTTTAAAAGTGTTGAAGAGCAAAGATATAGCTTGAGGATTAAGGGGTATGATGGACCCAAGTCATGATATTTTTAATAACCTCATATATATGAGAAGATTGGACAGTGAATAAAGAAGATAATCAAAGAATGGATGCATTTAATTAATGTTGTTGGAGGAGTATATTGAAAGTACCTAAAGAACAAATGATCTGTGTTGGAAGAAGTGCAGCCAGAGTGCTCTTTGGAGGCCAGGAAGGCTAGACTTCGTCTCTCATACTTTGGACATAGTGTCAAGAGAGACCAGTCTCTGGAGAAGGATATCTTACTTGGTAAGGTGAAGTTCAGAGAAAATGAGGAAGACCCTCAGCTCAATGGATTTGCAAAGTGGCAGCATCAATGGGCTAAAGCATGGCAACAAATGTGAGGTTGTCCCTGGCCCAGTATGTGTTTCCTCCTGTTGTGCTTAGCCTCACTATGGGTTGGTGCCAACTCGATGGCACCTAGCACTAACAACTCCAGAAAATAAAGATCCTCACTGATGGAGCCATAAGTAACATCATGCTAAATGGAGACAAGTTTCATACTGCCAAAGACTTAATTTTGCTGTGATGGATCACCACTCATGGAAAAAGCCTTCAAGAAGCCATATGGCATATTTCATTAGCCATATCTGCTGTACAAGTTCTTGTCGAAGGGTTTAAGATCAAAGTTGTCAGTTTGGGGACTAAAGTGCACATGATCCAAGCCATGGTATTTTCCATAGTCCCATGTGCATGCAAAAGTTGGACAATGAATAAGGAATACTGTGGGAAATTTCCTATATTTTAATTATGGTGTTGGAGAAGAACATTGAATGTACCATGGACCACCAGAAGAACAAACAATTCTCTTGGAGGAAGTACAGCCAGAATGCTCCTTAGAAGACAACATAGCCAGACTTCTTCACTCCTGCTTTGGACATATTATCAGAAGGGACCCGTTACTGGAGAAGGACATTGATCTTGGTAACGTGTAGGGAAGGAAAGAAGAGTTAGACCACAACAAGGTGGACTGACACAGTGGCAGCAACAATGGGCTCAAGTTTGCAGAAATTGTGAAGGTGGCCCAGAACCTTTTGGTCTTTT
>NW_006409257.1:67753-70406 GCF_000296735.1 Chrysochloris asiatica | reverse complement strand
GCAGCAACAATGGGCTCAAGTTTGCAGAAATTGTGAAGGTGGCCCAGAACCTTTTGGTCTTTTCTTCTATTAAATATATGGTCTTTATGAATCGGAACTAACTTGATGGAACCTAACAGTAAAAATGCTTGAAGTCTAGTATATTAGTTCTTTTTGCTGTTATAAGAAAATACCACTAACTGGGTGGAATAAGACAACAGAAATGTATTATTTACAATTTTAGAAGCCAAATTACTTTTACTGTGGCCAAGCTAGGTGTGTGTACAATAGTACCCCCTCTGGAGAATCAATGGGCAAATCTGGGAAGTATTTTTTAAGATATACAAATGGCCAATAGGCACTTTAAATGATGCTCAACATAGATTGTAGTCAAGAAAATTCAACTCAAAACCATTATGAGATATTACTCTATACTCATTGAAATTACAATTATAATAATAGTGATTTCTCAGTTTGGACTCATGGGTACCCCTTGTGTTACAGGGCAGAAACATGGGGTTTTTTGGGATGTCATTTTTATGGAAGAGATATCCAGTCCTATCTGTTGAATTGTCATTGGGTTGAATCAAACTTTGAATTTTTTGCTTTAGTAGTCATGCACAAAGTGTTTACATCAACTGAGGACTTTATAATAATAACAACAACAATAATGATAATAATAATAACTGAAAATAATGGATGTTTGTAAGGTTTCAAAAAATATAGAAACATCATCCAGTGCTCTGGAAATGTAAAAGAGTATAACAACTTTGGAAATAATTTGAGAAGGTCTCAAAAAGATAAGCACAGAGATTATTTGACATAGCACTTCCACTCAATGCTATATACCCAATAGACATGAAAACAGATATGCAGCCCCCAAATTTGTACCCAGATATTTATAACACTATTTTTCAGATTATGTAACAAATCAAAACCCTTAAATGCCTATAAAGAGAAGAATGGATAAACAAATGTGGTAATATTATCTATTGGTATATTATTCAATTAAAACATAAAGTAATGATGTACACTTTAATGTAAATGGGCTTTGATATATTATGCTAAGCAAAAGAACCAGACAAAAAGTTCATATTTAAAAATTTTGTATTTATAGGGTTATCAGATTAGACTAATCTGTAGAGATAAAAACCACATAATTGGCTATAAGGATTAGGGGAGAAAGGATAGGGGAGTGACTGATTAAGTGGGGAGGGCGGGTGTCTTCGAACGTTGTGAAGCCAGATACAGGTAAAAGTTGTACAACATTGTGAATGTACCTAAGGCCTTTGAGTTGAAATCTTTAGAAAGTTTACAATTGTAATTTTTATTATATATTTTTTTCACAGTAAACAACAATATACCTAAGACAGAAAAAGCTATGATAGTTGTTAAAATATAGTCAATAAAATATAATTACTAAAGACAATATAAAAAGAAATATTTGCTAGCAAAAGGATCACATGACTTATAAATATTGGGGAGAAATGTAACATGATCCTAGTAGAATATTACTTCATTCTTAGTATGTGGCAGACATTGTTCTAAGTGCTTGTAGTGGCTAGGGTTGACTTCTAGATGGACTGACACTGCAGATGGTCAGCTTAAGGCTCATTTGGTAATATTTTTCTGCATATGTCGCTATACTGTGTTTGTTAAGAAGTCGAGTCAGTTCCGACTCATAGTAAAACTATAGGGTTTCTGATGCCTTGAATCTTTACAGGCTTTATATTAAGAGGAGATATTATGATTCAGTTTTATTACTGATGAGAGATTATGTTAATTTTTTTGTATCATGAAAATTACCACAAGCTTGTGTGTTCAAAAATACAAATTTATTATTGAAGCATTTATAAATCTGTAAGGCAGAAACCAAGGTGTCAGCAGGAGTGTACTATTTTACAACACTGTGTGAGAATGTATTCAATGGCTTTTTCTATATCAGGAATATCTTTGTGGTTTCTTGTATTTCTTGACTGGTTGCCAAATATTCTATTATTCTCTCTGGCATTCTATATTCATTTGTCTCTTCTGTACTGTACTATGTTCTGAGAAAATATTTGGTTGCAATTAAGTCTGTCATGATACTGTTTTCTCTGCTCTACAAAGATTGTTTGTTCAATCAAAGTAAAGTTCATCCTTTATCACATCAGTAATAGTCGTAGGCTCCTAATGTTGCTGTTTATTGTATAGAATTTCCAAGGAGCCACTGGAGGGTGTGAGCCACCGACCTTGTGTTAATAGTCCACTGCTTATTGTGCAGTATCAACCAAGGATTCCAAATATTAGGATGTGGAAACTCCACTTGAGGACAACCACTTAAACCACTACAGAAGACAAATCTACTAATGACTCCATCAAAAGATACATTAACTTAGGTTCAGGAAAGTGTGAAAATTATTTCTCCTTGGGTAATGTGCGAGGTATTATATATGTATCTGTCATAGAAATCTAGAAACAATGAGGGAAATTAATCCAAGGAAAAAGCCAGTTTCAATAAAACTAACGATGTTCTACTGCCCTGTGCCTGAATACTCCCTATGTCTAAAGCTCTTCTATTGAAAGTTCTTCTAATATCTCCTCATATGTTTGAGCATGTTAGTGTCTGAGGGTTGTTTTTTGTTGTTGTTGTTATTGTTGTAATTAGCCCGAATGGCTTTGGTATTGATGATGT
>NW_006409257.1:61702-67008 GCF_000296735.1 Chrysochloris asiatica | reverse complement strand
GAGTTCATGATGACTGTGTACCTGAGTGGGTGACAAATGGCTGCATAGCGGTCATAGGCCATTACAGCAAGCAGGAAATTTTCAAAACCAAAAAAAGCTGTAATGAAGAAAATCTGGTTGAGACAGCCTATATATGTGATGCTGTGATTTTGTGTCTGGATATTGACAAGCATCTTTGGGATGGTAGTTGTGCTCAAACAGATATCATTTAAGGAGAGATTGGAGAGAAAAAAGTACATGGGGTTGTGCAGGTTGGAGTCAGAGCTGACAGCCAGGATTATGAGTAGATTCCCGAGGACAGTGACCAGGTACATGATTAGAAACAGCCTAAATATGAGGGGCTGCATTTCTTGATCTTCTGACATTCCCAGTAGAATGAATTCTGAAATAATTGTTTGGTTTCTGGTTTCTATATTGTTGATGAATCTAATAGAAAGATGGGGTGACAAAATAATCAAATGTATGGTCTCCATATTAGCAAACAACAGTAGCACTGAAGACATACATTGTGTTTTGATAAGGTAGTACAGTAATATAGAGAATGAAAAATGAGTTTTCTTCTCCATGATAAATATTTGGCTATTTAAAAAAGGAAAATAAATAAATAAATGAGTGAAGATTATACAGCATATTCGCAACACTTAATTATCCTGAAAAAGTTTGTGATGTTAATTTTTAATTTACAGTATGTAAGGCTTTATGATGATATAAACTATGTAGAAGTTTTATAAATATAAATAGACTTAAGAAGAAGCTTTATGTCTCAGTCTGTATTTCTATGCCTTCCTCAGACAGCAGGCTATACAATTTACAATTCTATGCCTTCCTCAGTCAGCAAGCTATACAATTTACATACATATCTACTAACAACTGTGAGGTGAATAAAAAAGAATCCACACTCCAGTTATCTTTAAAATATTATTGGCTGCACTGTCTTCAGCACTTTTCTTTCAAGATCAATTCTATGAAGGTGGGAACGTGGAAATCTACAAACAAAATTCATCATGATAATCCTAGTGACCAGGTTTGGAATGGAAGTATTCTTGAATGCTCACGAAGAAAACTTTCAAATTCAATGATCAGCAGTAAAATAAAAAAATAAATAAAATGATGCTTGCATTTTTCTGGGACTCTCAAGTGACTGCTAAAAGAACAGACACATTTATGTAGGAAAAAATACAGCAAGACTGCTCCTTAAAGTTAGTATAACCAGACCTCATCTCTCATACTTCAGATAATGTTATCAGGAATGACTAATCCCTTAGGAAAGATAGTATTCTTGGTAATGTGGAGGTTCAGCAATAAAAGAAGACCCCCAACTAAATGGATTGAGACAGAGGAGCAGCAATGGGCTCATGGGTATTAACAAATGTGAGGCTGGTGCAGGACGGGGCAGGGTTTTGTTACATTTTGCAAAAGATCACTGTGAGTTGTTACTGACTTATTGGAACCTAACAGCAACTACAACAACAAGGGACAGTGTTGGAACACTCTCAGGGAAAAGGTTCAACAATATGCAGTGCTCCTTACAATGAGATTCTCACTGAAGAGCTGAAACCTAAACTTCAAACTAAAGCAGAGGACTGCTATCCTAGTCTTTGTGATCTTGCATGTACAATACACATTCTCATATCTCTGTTCACACTGTTGACACTCTGCCAAAACCCTTGTTTGGAAGTCTTAACATACGCAACCACAGTTCTGATCTTGCTCCTTCAGACTTTCACCAACTGACCCTGTGAAAATAGCCCTTCAAAGACAAAAGTTAACTTCTAATGAAGAAGTGAAGACAGCAGTGCACTCATGGCTATGTTGTTGTTGTTATGTGCCGTGGGATTGGTTCTGACCATAGAGACCTTGTACAAGGTTTCCAAGGCTGTAAATCTGTACAGGAACAGAAAGCCTCATCTTTCTCTCGCAGAACAGCTGACAGTTTCGAATTGCTGACCATGGGATTCACAGCGCGATTAGTAAACACTATGCTACCAGAGCTCCTTAAATCAACCTCAAATATTTTAAAATAAGGTAATACGTAAGCTTGTTGACAGATGAATAAAGTGTACTGAAAAGAAAGGAGGTTATGTTGAAAAATGATATATTTGTCTTTCCTAACTGTTGATCAAATTAAATTCTACAGCCAGACTACAAATATTTTAAATAAGATTATTTAAAATAATCTTGTAGATTATTTTAAATGAAACTGAACCCTCCTCCACCATCAGCCAGAGAATCTAATACAAGTCATGTTTGTAAGGTTGTTTCTCAATAGGAATATCACTCTTGCAATTGTAGAGACAATGCAGGAGACCAACTGATCAACAGCTCTTTAATACAGCTGCAAACATGTAAGGAAACCTACCAAGAAATTGACAGACAAGGACGATTCCCATAGGAGACTTAGTTCCATCAGTTGTGGCATGTACTTTCTTCATATACATCAGTTTTCTGTTGTATCTCTAATTTTAAAAAAGGAAAAAAAATCCTGTCCTTTCTAAATATTAACTAGGGGGTTTTGGTTACCTTGCTGACATTTCTGTTGAATGATGTCTGATATCTGTGCTGCATGTAGACACCAGAAGGTCTGTACTCAGCCAGGACAGCGGGCCTCAGGGAAGCTGAAGGTTTCTGGTCAAAACACCTCATCTCTTGGATATTGTTTTCTGTTATAACTCCTTTTACGGGAAGGGAGCTGAAGTGAGATGCTATAGGCAGACTATTTGCAGTCACTTTATCCCTGGAGGCTCAATATCCAAAGCTCCTTATTAGCCAATGCATTCATTTTCAATCTGGTCATCAGCCCAATGAGTAACCCATTAACATCTCCAGGGCTCTGTGCTGATTGCAGGGCTCTGTGCTGTTGTAAGGTGCCATTGAGTAGGAACCACCTCATAGCGACCCCATGCACAGCAGAACGAAACAATGTCCAATCCTGGCCCAACCTTACTACTGCTGCCACACTTGACGCCATCAATGACGACACCTGGCTGATACGTTTCATTGGAGGTCTTCTTCTTTTTCTCTGACCCTCCATCTTACCCAGCATGACATCCTTCTCCAGTGACTGTTGCCTCCTGACAACATGTCCAAAGTATGAGAAACGAAGTTTAGCCATCTTGGCTTCCAAGGAGCACGCTGGTTGCACTTCTTCCAAAACGGATCTATTAGTTCTTTTAGCAATCCATGGCACTTTTAGTATTCTCCTCCAACACCACACTTCAAAGGCATCACTTCTTCTACGATCTTCCTTATTCACTGTCCAGCTTTCGCATCCATATGAGCTTATTGAAAATACCATGGTTTGGGTCATGCGCACCTTAGTCCTCAAGGTGACATCTTTGCTCTTCAACACTTTAAAAAGTTCCTGTGCAACAGATTTGCCTAATGCAATATGTCTTCTGATCTCTTGATTGCTGCTTCTGCGAATGTTGATAGTTGATCCAAGAAGAATGAAGTCCTTGACAACTTTAATCTCTTCTCCATTGATAAGAATGTTGTTTATTGGTCCAGTGGTGAGGATTTTTGTTTTCTTGACATTGAGATGCAATCCATATCAAAGTCTATGTTCTTTGATCTTCATCAGTAAATGTTTCACATCCTCTTCACTTTCAGCAAGCAAGGCTATATCACCAGCATATCGCAGGTTGTTAATGAGTCTTCCCCCATCCTGACGCAATGATTTCTTCATAGAATCCAGCCTCTCGTATTATTGGCTCAGCATACAGGTTGAATAAATATGGTGAAAGAACACAACTTTGTGCACACCTTTCCCAATTTTAAAACATTCAGTGTTACAATGCTCTGTTCAAACCACTGCTTCTTGGTCCTGGTACATATTCCTCCGAAGTACAATGAAGTGTTCTGGAATACTCATACTTCTTAATGTTGTCCATAGCTTGTCATGATCCACACAATCGAAAGCCTTTGTGTAATCAATATAGCACAGATAAACATCTTTCTGATATTCTCTGCTTTCAGCCAAGATCCATCGGACATCAGCATTGATATCTCTCGTTCCATGACCTCTTCGGAATCTAGCTTGAACCTCTGGAAGTTCTCTGACAATGTATGATTGTAGCCGTTTCTGTATTACCTTTAGCAAAACTTTACTCGCTTGAGGTATCAAAGAGATTGTAAAAATCTTACAAGCCCCAAATTTTAGATTGTGAAATTCAGTATTATTGGTAACCTGTCCCTGCAAGCCCAGCGCCATGCCATTTGTTTCTCTTTAACTCTTTCTTCTCACCTTGATGTTACATATCTTGTACACCATTATTTACCTTTTGAATTCCAGTCTTTCCTTCATAGCAACAAGCAGACATCTCTAACTAACCAATTGTATCAAGAAACTCATATCCAATATTAGGCATGGAACTACAGTTGAAATGTGTAAATATAAAAATGTGTACATTGAAAGTTAATATATTGCAAAAATGCAAACCCAGCAGTAATTTTTCCCTAAGACTCATTGATTAGTTCTTGATGATTAATCTGTATTCCATATATTTTATCAAACATGTTCTGTGCTTTTATCTGCTCAATTCTCACTGCGTTCAATACAGACAGTCCTGTTACTTCCTACATAGAATTGTATACCACCTTTCCCAACTTCTTCAAATTAGTTTAACATGTACTTTCCCTTACGTTGTGAGAATGTGGGTTTTATTTATATGTCTTTTGACTTATCCTAGAATTGTCAGGTATTACAATATAACACCAAAGAATTGGCATGCAGTTAATCCATTGTTGTTTTTCACAAACCCGTGGTGACCCAACTGATGATTTTAGATGACTGGATTAGTCACCATGCTTTGGATGGATAGCCCAGTGTTTGAATATCTTACACTACTACATGGAGTTTACCCATGTTTTCAGTAAATTTTGTTATATTTTAATGAAAATATAATATGTGAAGATGAATTTTCATGAGAATATTCACTTTAAAGCTAGTTTGTTTGCTTGATTTTTAATTCAACCTTTCCATGTGTTATCAACAAATGTCTGCATTCTTACTATATGATTGTACATAAACTTATTTAATCTATAGTGACTAATTTAATAAAATCAACACAAGACAAATTAGGATGGTTTTTGCTGTTTGGTGCCTCACAGTCAGTTCTGACTCAGAGAGATTCTATGCACAATAGAACAAAGCAATGCCTGGTCCTTTGTGATCCTGACAATTATTAACAGTTGACTCTTTGTTGCTACCACTTTGCCAATCCATCTCATTGGAAGGCTATGGCTTTTTACTAACCCTCTACTTTAGAAAGTATGATGTCCTTCTCCAATGTTCACATTATGAGTGA